>NC_092391.1:52690174-52850379 GCF_030028105.1 Mobula birostris
TTCAGGGAATGGGACAAATGGACTTGCCGCTTCATTTGGCAAGGAAAGAAACCTAGAATTCGATATAACACCTTACAGTTAGGGAAGGAAGGAGGAGGTATGGTTCTTCCTTGCCTGAGAAATTATTTTTATGCCTCACAGATAACCCCTCTGTTATATTGGTGTAATAGGGAATATAAGGCTAGGTGGAAGGAAATAGAATTTGGATTAGTTGACAGTTTTCCTCTTCAGGCCTCAATAGCTGACAAAGGATTGATGGCCCAGTTGGAAAAATTTAATAACGTTTGGATAAATCTTACATTAAAAGTATGGCAGAAGGTGGTTAATTCATGTGGAATTAACAACATGTTAAAACTCTTTAGGTGGTGTGCATATGATACCGAATTCCTTCCCAACAGAGGAGATAAAAGATTTGAGCTATGGATAAAGAAAGGTCTTACAACCTACCTCTCATTTATAGATAAAAGAGTATTACAAAGTTTCCAAATCCTGCAGGACAAACATGGCCTAGAACATAATGACTTTTTTAGGTACCTTCAAATACGAAACTATGTTAACCAGAGTTGTAGATATACAGACCTATCAACAGTAGAATTAGAATTTTTCAAGATTCTGAATTCGGCTTGCAGTTCAATACCTAGTAAATCAGTTTCTCGCCTATATAATGCACTCTCCCATGCTAAAAATATAAATACACTGTATATTAAAGAGAAATGGGAGAAAGAAGCGGGGTTGGTACTTTCAGAGGAGGCTTGGGGGAAAATCTGCAGCTTTCAATGGTCCTCAACTAATTCTTTGACTTGGAGAGAACATTGTTGGAAAAACATTATAAGATACTTCAAGACCCCATATCAGGAAAAATATAAAGATACAAATGTGATGTGTTGGAGAAGGTGCGGCTCCAAGGAGGCAAATCATTTTCCTATTTTTTGGGATTGCCCTAAATTAAGTCTATTTTGGGAAGATATTCATAGAACATTAGTTAAGGTACTTGGGTCCCAGATACCTCTGAACTTTGAGACGCTCTATTTGGGGCATGTATTGTTTCTTGAACAGAAGGAAGATATAAAGTTGCTGCAGGCCCTCTTAACAGCAAGTAAGAAATCAATCACTAGAAAATGGCTAAATCCAATACCACCTACATTAGAAGATTGGTACGAAATTATCTTGGAAATATTTAAAATGGAAAAGTTGACTTAGTCCCTGAGAACTCAGAAAGAAAAATTTTATCAAATCTGGAATAAATGGATTGAGTATATAACCCCAATGCGAGCAGACTTTAGATGACTCTCCTAATGATTTATACTGCTCTTCTCATCAACACAGTAATATTGCTAACATAAGCACCCCTAGTGTAAATGTTTGGGTTTTTTTTGTTTTCTTTTGGAAAATAGAGAATTAACACAAGTAAAGGGAAAGATTTGGGAAAAGGATAAAAAAAATGAAAAAATTAAGTAAATAAGTACATAGAGATTGGATAATTATGTCTGCGGGCAGGAGCAAGCATGAACAAATTAGGATATAAACACCTACAATGGTTGGTATATAGGCTTGTATACAACATTTTGGACCAGTGGAAATGGTCCAGAAGGGTTATATGGAAACTATTATTACCATTCTTCTTAACAACTAATTCCATTACTTAGCCTAATAGGTTAGATTTACCACAGTACATAATTATCTATTTAAATGTTTATTTTCCTTTTATATCATCTCAATGTGTACTTAAGAATGTATAAATAATTGTAGTTTTATACATATAAAAAAATGGAAACGGTTATATGTGTGAAAAAAGTACATGATATTTGTGAATTCCTTATCCAAATAAAAATAAAATAAAAAAAAAAAGAATCTGGTGGTGCAAGTCCTGAGGCTCTTGTAACTTCTACCCAATCTTAGTAATGAGAAGAGAGCATGTTCTAGGTGCTGGGGATGTCTGATGATAGATGCTGCTTTCTTACGACAACGTTTCATGTAGACGTGCTCGATGGTTGGAAGGGCTTTATCCGTGATGAACTGATGAATCCACTACCTTTATAGGACTTTCTGTTCAAAGGCATTGGTGTTTCCATACCAGGCAGTGATGAAGCCAGTGAAAAGACTCTCCACAACACATATATAAAAGTTTGTCAAAATTTTTGATGCCATGCTGAATCTTTCTTCTTGGATTTCACTGCGCAGGATTCATGTCACTCTCGAAGTACAAGAGAAAATCACGCCATCATCAGTAGTTCTGTTTAAATTTTAAATGTACTGTGTACCATCAGAGACCATGCTGGCTGTGTACACAACAGATGGAGGCAGCTATCCTTTGGCTAAACTAATAGCATTAAATTACAGGCAATAAGAACAAGCACTTTTTAATTACGGAGAGCACCAGTTACTTAAAGGCTTCTAAAGAGAGAAAGCTCAGAACGCCACTCAGTAAATATGTGTTGCAAAGACTGACGTGCAGGCTGAAGTACAAAGGATTTATTAATGGATTTACAGTACTCCTTATAGAGATCATAAGCTTTTTCTAATCTCTGTAAAAACATCGTGACCACAAATTGGCAATAGGAAGCCAATTTGTCACATACTTCTGTGAAACATATGCTCTCTGTTGCTAAGATACTCCCCAATAAAATGCAAGATATTTTGGTTTCTGTGCATGATTTTCAAACTTAAGAAATATACACACAATTATCTCCAGGCTCCGGTCTACCTTTAATCCCAGCAGTGGTGTGACGTGACTCACCTGCTGCTTAATGGCCATAACGCTGCTGAAGAGCAGATCTGGCTGCAGTGTTATTCGGGAGATAATCTTTTTTTATGGCCCCAAGTCAGCTACGCATAAACTGGAATCTCTTTGCTGCATTCTACAGATGCTAGAGCCAGACTCTGCACATATTGTAAACCGTAATTACAATGCTATGGGGTACATAACAGAATAAAATAGATAGTATTAAGGGATCATCTGTGCGGATTAAGACCATAAGACCATGAGATATAGGAGCAGAATTAGGCCATTCGGCCCATTGAGTCTGCTCCGCCATTTCGTCATGGCTGATCCATTATTCCTCTCAGCCACAATCACCTGCCTTCTCCCAGTATCCCTTCATGCCATGGCCAATCAAGAATCTATCAACCTCTGTCTTAAATATACATAAAGGCTTGGCCGCCACAGCTGCCTGTGGCAACAAATGCCACAGATTCACCACTCTATGGATTAAGAAATTCCTCTTCATCTCCATTCTAAATGGACGCAACTCCCTTCTGAGGCTCCCTGCCGTGGTGCTAGACTTTCCCAGCATAGGACACATCCTCTCTGCATCTACTCCATCAGGGCTGTTCACAATTTGATATGTTTCAATTAAATCACCCCTCATTCCAAATTCTAGTAAGTAGAGGCCCAAAGACTTGAGACACTGAGCAAAATTCACTTTTGCAGAATTTATGGGAAAAAAAAGGTTTAATTTTCAACATGCATTTCCCTAAGACCATAGACTGTAAGACATGGGAGCAGAATTAGGCCATTTGGCCCATCGTGTCCGTTTGACCATTTCATCATGGCTGATTTATTATCCCTCTCAACACCATTCCCCTGCCTTCTCTCTGAAACCTTTGACAGCCTGACTAACCAAGAACCTATCAGCTTACACTTTAAGTATACTCAATAACTTGGCCTCCACAGCCGTCCATGGCAATGAATTCCACAGATTCACCACCCTCTGGCTAAAGAATTTCCTCCCCATCTCTGTTCTAAAGGGACGTCCCTCTATTCTGAGGCTATTTTCAACTATTGGTACTATGTGGTGTCTGACCCCTATCTATTTGTGTGTCTTACAGAAAAAGAGCAGAGAAGAGACCTGTGGAGAAGGGAGTGGAGTAGAAATCCTTGAGAACAGGCCCTACAACGACGGTCCTGGTGGATCTGGCCAGTACACCCACAAAGTCTACCACATTGGTATGCACATCCCCAGCTGGTTCCGGTCGATTTTACCAAAAGCTGCATTGCGTGTAGAAGAAGAATCGTGGAATGCCTATCCCTATACCAGAACCAGGTAGGAAAATCCTTTGGGTGTCTAAGTAGTATTTATTTAATATTTAAATATTAAAGGAAAATTATGGTTTTTATTGCTAATCAAATCAATGTAGATTACCTGTTCCAGCACAATTCTTGCTTCATTACACTGAAATTAGCTCCATTATAGTTTCGATGTTTTCATTGATGCAACTCGGCGTGTTCTGCTTATCTGTAACTCTGCATATAGAGTGAGTGTTGTGTGATTTCCTCACTGAAGTGAAAGCAGGACTAACCCTCTGATCCTGTTTATCTGTTAACTCATACAGGGTTGAAGCAAATGGAATTAAACTTTGATTTAATTTGGATTATTTCAAATTAGCTTTTTTATATTGCAATGTAATGTGCATTACCTTGGCCTCTATATCCTTGCATTTAATAAATTGCAGTTTAATGTAATTGATGTCCTAATGACAAGAGAATTTGAATAGAACTGAGTCACATCCACTTGCAGGTATGTCTGTATCTGTTTTAGAGCAAATTCAGATGTAAAGGGACATTGGTTTGCAGGTATGTGTATCTGTTTCAGAGTGAATTCAGAGTAAATTCAAAGTACAGGGACATTGAATTGCAGGTATGTCTGTCTGTTTCAGAGTGAATTCAGAGTAAATTCAAAGTACAGGGACATTGAATTGCAGGTATATCTGTGTCTGTTTCATAGTGAATTCAAAGTAAATTCAGAGTGAATTCAGAGTATAGAGACATTGAATCGCAGGTATGTCTGTGTCTGTTTTAGAGTGAAGTAGAGTAAATTCCTATTAAAGGGACATTGACCTGGAGGTATGTCTGTGTCTGCAAAATATATAGGCATCCGTTAAGTCTCGTGAGACCATGGAAGGTTTCCAGGGCACAGGCCTGGGCAAGGTTGTATGGAAGACTGTCAGTTGCCCATGCTGCAAGTTTCCCCTCCCCACGCCACTGATGTTGTCCAAGGGAAGGGTACTAGGGCTGATACAGCTTGGCACCAGTGTCATCGTAGAGCAATGTGTGGTTAAGTGCCTTGCTCAAGGACACAACACGCTGCCTCAGCTGAGGCTCGAACTAGCGACCTTCAGATCACTAGACCAATGCCTTAACCACTTGGCAATGTGCAAAATGGGAAACTTTCAAAAGAGAAATGAAAAGAGTTCACGGACAACATTTCTCTGCCTGGGTTGAAGCCAAAGATGATAAGTTTCAGAAACCCTTGTGTTTGGGCATAGATACAGCAGAGGAGCAGGCCCTTGTCTGTGCTACTGTTCTGCCAACCTGAACTAATGTCACCTCCCTGCACATAGTTCATTTCTGCATTGGCAACCTGTTCAAGTGTCAGTCGAAATGGCTCTTAAACATCACTGACATCACTGTTGTATTCGTCAACATCACCTCCCTGGCAGCTCATTCCAGGCACCGTGCAATATATTAAAAAAAAAATCAACCTGTAAACTTCCCCTCTCACCTTAAACCAGGGGTTCCCGACCTTTTTATGCCATGGGCCCCAGGTTTTTGGAACCCCTGATTTAAACCATTACTGTCCAGTACTTGACATTTTCACCCTGGGTAACAGTCTGTCTAAACTCTCCTGATAGATTGTTGTTGCTTATCCAGGCAGCAGTCTGCCAAATCTTTTCTGTGCCCTCTCCAAATTCTCCTCATCTTTCTTGTAATGGCGGTGACCAGAAGTGCGAACAGTTCTCTGACTCTGGCCTTGTCTTTTATACTCAACACACAACTGAAGAAGGCAGGTGTACTGTACACTGTTGTTATCACCTTATCTACTTGAATTGCTACGTTCAGTGAGCTATGGACTCGCATCTCAAGATCTCTCTGTCCATCACTGCTGCTTTGGGTCCTGATATCTATCATGGTTGTGAAAAGGGGAAGGGAAAGGGGAGGGAGCAGGAAGTACCAGAGAGATGTTCTTTAATGATTACCTGGTGTCTCAGGACTGGGTGTGTCTGCACCCACATCGCCCCCTCCCCTGCCCCTGGCACTCCTTCTCTGCCACCTACCCCACACCCATCAGCATTCCACTCTTGCCATCAACAATGCATTGATGCTCCCAGTAAATGTCACAGATAGAGGGGAGGGAGACCCTGGTCACCCATGACATCAATCCTGTTATGTTGGTATCTTTCCTTAATCTGCCTCCTGATCTGTTCCTCAGATTGGTTGCTATTGGGGGATCTATAGAATGCTCCCAATAGAGTGATGACTACCTTGCTGTTTCTGACTTCCTCCCACACTGACTCAGTTGACAATTCCTCAACAACGTCTTTCCTTTCTGCAGCTATCGTCCATGTAATTATCCGAACTTTTCTTAAGTGGTGCACTTGAACCTGCATCCAGCACTTTCAGTGGCTGCTCGTTCCACACTTTCACCACCATCTGAATGAGGTCGTTTCCCCCCAGATTCCATTAGACCTTAAGACAGAGGAGCGGGATTCAGCCCATCGAATCTGCTGTGCCATTCCATCTTAAATATACCTGATGATAGTCTCCACAGCCGTCTGTGGCAATGAATTGCACAGACTCACCACGCTCTGGCTAAAGAAATTCCTTCTCATCTCTGTTTTAAACAGACGTCCCTCTATTCTGAGTCTGTGTCCTCTGGTCCTAGACTCTCTCACTATAGGAAACGCCCTCTCCAGGTCCACTCTATCCAGACCTTTCCAGATCTCCTGATACGTTATTCCTTTTATTCCTTGAATCATTCTTGTGAACCGCCTCTGGACCCTCTCCAATGCCAGCTATCCTTTCTTAGGTAAGGGGCCCAAAATTACTCACGATATTCCCAGTGCAATAGAAAAAAATAACGTATAATAGTTCATAATATACTTTTCCCATGAGTGTGTGAATAGCTTCATTTTATCTTCTGGTTGAAGTATTGTAGCTGGCTGAACTTTCCTCAGCATACGTTCTGCAGCCTGCAGCCGAGTTCCTGCCAGGGCGATGACATGCACTGTTGGGTCTACCTTTGCGTGAGGAAATACACAAGTTCTCAGCGTGAAAACAAGAAACCTCCCTGCTCGTCCTCATTAGTCTAATTGGTTAATTACCCAGTGACAGTGAGCTCTGTGACTCCATTGTAATATCTCTTAAAACGGAGGTACCATTCCAAAATGTGAATCGTGAGCATCTCGCAGGCAATAAATAGAGACCTTTCTTTGATTATTGGTATTTAACCAGCATAACATTGGTTATTTATGGAAGTATGCTTTGTCTTTCTTTAGAACTGAAGCTGTCTGTTCCTTATTTGAGGAAAATTTATTTGATGCCTGCAACCAGATTCTTAGCCCATAAAGCCATTTATCCAAACAGCTTTGGTGGTATGCTGTCTGCTTTTCTATTCAGTTTAGGATTTACTGGATTGTTTTTTGTGTTTTTGATCTGAGGATGCTACTAAATGAATATATAGCATTTAAAATTATCTCACTAAATGAATTGTCAGCAAAAAATGTTGCATCTTTTTAAATAAATAAAATTTTTGTATAAAATATCAGTGCAGCTACAAAGAAGGCATGACAGTGGCTATAGTTCATTAGGAGTTTGAAGAGATTTGCTATGTCACCAAAGACACTCTCAAATTTCTGCTGGTGTACCAGGGAAAGCATTTTAACTGGTTGCATCATCATCTGGTAGGGAGCAGCTTACTGCACAGGATTGAAATAAGCTGCAGGGAGTTGTAAATTTAGTCAGTTACATCATGGGCAGCAGCCTCCATAGTATCCAGGATATCTTCAAGGAGCAAAGCCTCAAAACGGCAGCGTCCATCATTAAGGACTCCCATCACCCAGGACGTGCCCTCTTCTCATCGCTACCATCAGGGAGCAGGTACAGAAGCCTGAAGACACACACTCAACGTTTCAGAAACAGCTTTTCCCCCTCTGTCATCAATCTCTGAATGGACATTGACTCCATGAACATTACCTCACTACTTTTTATATTTTTATTTTTGCCTTACTTATTTAGCTATTTAATATATACTTACTATAATTCAGTAAGTATATGTTTTCTCTATTATTATGTATCGCATTACACTGCTGCCACAAAGACAACAAATTTCATGACATATGCCAGTGACATTAAATCTGATTCTGAAATTCATGGCTTGATGTTGCAGTTGGTGACACTTTGCACTTTGGCATTGATCAATCGTGGGACATTGATTCCCAGATGAGAGAGCAATCAGGCTGGAGAGGGGAGCTGGAATACCATCAGTTTTCTTCTCATTCATTGGCAGTGAAGGCTCCAGGTGACCTTTGGCTTAGTCCTGCTACACATATTCTTCTGGAAAATCGGATTATGAACCACAGCCACAGGAGACCAGGTGTTATCTATGCCAGCACTCTGCAGGAGGAATTCAAAAACGTGATCTCAATCATCCTCTCTAACTCTTTCCCTCTGGCCCCAACAACACCCTGACCTTTTCGTACTGGCCCAACACTTAAATTGGCCAAACCTCAGTCCATACCCGACCTTTCCAGTCTGGCTGGGCATTTAAATCGTCAAACATCAGCTTGTTCCTTGCTCTCAGGCCCAGGACCCACCGCCTTGTCTCAGATCTGCCACTTCGAATCAGCTCCTACCCTCTCCAGCAATGGCCAAACATTGGCTTGTTTCTTGTTCTTAGGCCCAGGCCCAGACCCACTGCGTCAATTCAGCCCGTATATACCGTGATGCAACCATCCAAGACTTAAGTTCGCACCGCAAAATTGCTAACTCGTACAGGCGGTTCAAAAGCTCAACTCCGAAAGAGAAGTTACAGGCTATTGATCACATTGATCATTTTTGAGATAAAAGGTGATTAATAAAGCAGTTAGTAGCTTTGTTTGCTGCCTGCAAGGTACCACTGTGTTTCACCAGCACCATCTTAAACTGAAAGGTTTCATTGGCTTTCACTCAACCCTGGAACATCTGGATAGCAAAGGTGCATACATCAAAATGTCCTTTATTGACTGCAGCTCCAATTTTATTTGTTTTCTTTTTATTATTTGCATGATTTGTTCTTTTTTTCTGCACACTGGGTGTTTGACCGCCTTTTTTAATGGGCTGTAATGGGTTTCTTTGTTTTGTGGCTGGCTGGAAGGAGATGAATCTCAAGGTTTTATATAGCATACGTACTTTGATAATAAATGTACTTTGTACTTCGAGCTTTGAAATGGCCTCTGTGTTGTGGACCTGTTGTGTCAGTCAGCGAATCTAAGTTGCTTCCCAGGCAGGAGTTGATACTTTTCATCACCAGCCTCTCAAAATGCTTCATTACAATGGATGTGAGTGCTACTGGGCAGTAGTCTTTGAGGCAGGTTACCATGTTCTTCTTAGGTACCAGTATAACTAAAACCTGCTTGAAGCAGGTGGATACCTCAGATTGCTGAAGCAAGGGGTTAAAGATTTCAGTGAACACTCCAGCCAGTTGATCAGCAATGGTCTTTAGTATTTGGCCAGGTATCCCTTCTGGGCCGGATGCTTTTCATGGGTTCTCCTGAAGGAAGTTCTCACATTGAATTTCAGAGACAAATCTCAGGGTCCTCTGGGACTGTGGGACTGCATGAAGATTCCTCAATGTTTATATTTATTGTGTTTTTTTTATTATTATTATGTTCTTTGAGGGCTTTTTTTGGTGTTGCATCGAAGTATTAATGCTGTTGGGTTGAGTTGTTCTCTGATCTTGGCAATGTTTTGTCACCATACAAGGAGACATCATCAGGGCACTGTTGACTCTGGTGTGTCCTCTGAATGCTTGGCCTTTATATACTTTTCAATCAGCTGATTGGACATCATTTTGATGTGGGGAGGAAATCTCATTGCTGATTGGCTGTGTGGCGAACTTCTTGAGCTGTGGTCTGGTATTTTGCCAACATCGGCTCATAAATAGGATCGAGGTCTATGTGTCTGTTCACAGAAAACCACGCTTCTAGGAATTCCCTTGCATGCAGTGAGTTTGCTTGCACCATGACTTTCACTGATGCCCAGTCAAATTTGTGCCCATCTTGATCATCTTGGGTAGAGATCAGGGAGAGTTGGTCATGTCGCTTCACAGCCAGTTGATATATACAGTACAGAACCCTGAGATTCATCTTCTCCCCACCCCCCCAGACAGCCACAAAACAAAGAAACCCGTTCAAAGAGAATATCAAACACCCAACATGCAAAAAACAGAACTAATCGTGCAAATGGCAAAAAAAACAAGTGAAAAGGACACAGTATAAAGCATCAAACCACAAATTCATTGAAACAGTGTAGGGATATTCAGTTTAGTTCAGTTCAATATAGTGCTGTGTTGTTCTTTGACTGTGGCTGCAGAGCCAGTCTGCCCCGATCAAAATCACACAAAATTCAATAAAAAAGGGAGCAACTAGAAACCAGAAACACATCATAACATGAACTACAGAGCCAATCCTCAAACTACATCAGTTAAAACTTGCTCAGGATCCATTGTCCTTCGAAAGTATCGAGCAAGAGGAACAATTATTCCATTCTCTTTACACTTGTGTGCAAAAGTCTTGTTTAATCATTTTATTTTATTTTATTGAGATACAGTGCAGAGTAGGCCCTTCTGGCCCTTCGAGCTGCGTTGTCCAGCAACCCCCAACTTAACCCTAACTGAAACACAGGACAATTTACAATGACCAATTGACCTATCAATCGGTACATCTTTGGACTGTGGGAGGAAACTAGAGCATCCGGCGGAAACCCACGCGGTCACGGGGAGAGCGTACAAACTCCTTACAAGCAGCGGTGGGAATTGAACCCAAGTTGCTTGTACCGTAAGGCGTTGTGCTAACCACTATGCTATTGTGCCACCCCATTAAACAATCTTGGATCTTGAACCTTTAGACCTTAAAAATGGGAAGTTTGAGCTTTTAGTTTACAAAAATGATTGTGTTTTTGTTTTGTTTTAGGTATACCTGTCCCTTTGTAGAGAAATTCTCCATTGACATCGAAACGTATTATAAAGCTGATTCAGGAGATCAAGCAAATGTATTTAATCTCTCAGCTGCCGAGAAAAGACAGCGGATGCTTGGTATAGTATTTGATCTCTCTCTGCTCCTTTTAATGTAACAGTAATTTTAACCATTATTAACGAAGTTAAATCTAACAAAACAGGGAGCCAAGTTTGGGTTGCCATAATCATTGTAGTACTGCCATAAACAGTTCCACATGATGTGAGTAGGTCGATGCTGGCTTCTCATTTTGATACATCCCTGCTTGCATCTGCCACTTCACTGCACTGGCCGTAAGCCCAGCTCCTGGACTAGATGCCAAACTGCATTGGAAAATGGAAGGCAGGAGATCATACCTGTATGGTGTCTTTGCATCCTGACACTCAGTGAATCACTGTGCTTAGGAAGTCATTTATAACCCTGAGTGTCTCATCTGAAGTTGTTAAATGACAGACTTATAAAGCTGTTGAAGTGTTATAAGCTCACTAAGTAGTAAAGTACCGTTTTATTTTCCTGCATCGTGGAAAGGCATTGAAGCAAAGTGGGAAGTTCTCCCTGAGGAAACTAAACATTATTTCACTTTATAAATAAAATGGTTTTGTAGTGTATTATTTGATTAAAGAATCTCTGTAGAAGCAATGTAGTACTTTGCAATTCTCAGCGATAGGCCCCTTTTATAAACACATTTCTAAGTAGGTATTTTGCCTGAACAATAATTAATCGTTGATTTGTAGAATTATTTATTTGTAGTATGATTTCAAGGTTTTCTGTATAATTTATTCTGTGGGTTAAGGGTTTAACACCATATATGTGAGATCACCATCTGTATTGTTCCGTACTTAATATAAATAATAAAAGTCTGGAAACTAAAGGAGCAGAATTAGGCCATTTGGCCCATTGGGTCTGCTCCGCCATTTCATC
Source organism: Mobula birostris (assembly GCF_030028105.1). Classification (NCBI taxonomy): domain Eukaryota; kingdom Metazoa; phylum Chordata; class Chondrichthyes; order Myliobatiformes; family Myliobatidae; genus Mobula; species Mobula birostris. Next base: position 52,702,085 of record NC_092391.1, read on the forward strand.
GTGGCTGATCCATCATCTCTCTCAACCCTGTTCTCCTGCCTTCATGCCCTGATTAATCAAAAACCTATTAACCTCCATCTTAAATACACTCAATGACCTGGCCTTCACAGTCATCTGTAGCGATGACTTTCATGGGTTCACCACTCCGGCTAAAAAAAATTCCTCCTCATCTCTGTTCTAAAATGGATGTTTCTCTGTTCTGAGGCTGTGCCCTCTGGTATTCGACACCCCACCATAGGAAACATCCCCTCTGTCAAGGCCTTTCAGCATTTGATAGATTTCAATGAGATCCCCCCTCATTCTTCTAAATTCCAAAGAGTACAGGCCCAAAGCCATCAAATGCTCCTCATATGATAACCATTTCATTCCTGGAATCATTCTTGTGAACCTCCTCTGAACCCTCTCCAATTTTAGCATGTCCTTTCTTAGATAAGGGGACCCAAACTGCTCATAATACTCCAAGTGAGGCCTCAACCAGTGCTTTATAAAGCCTCAGCATTACATTCTTGCTTTTTACATTCTAGTCCTCTAGAAATAAATGCTTTACCACCGACTCAACCAGCAAATTAACCTTTCAGGAACCCTGCATGAGGACTCCCAAGTTGCTTTGCACCTCAGATTTTTGCATTTTCTGCCTGTTTGGAAAATAGCCCACATTTTTGTTCCTTCTACCAAAGTGCATTATCATACTCTACCCTAGACTATATTCCATCTGCCACTTTGTTGCCCATTCTCTTAATGTGTCTAAGTCCCTCTGCAGCCTCCCTGCTTCCTCGACACTACCTGTCCGTCCACCTATCATCATATCGTACTTTGAGGGAGATTGTTTAAATTTAAGAGACTGGCAGAAGAAGAAGAGCCACAGGAAACAGTTGAGGCCGGTTCATTGGCTATATTTAAGAGGGAGTTAGATATGGCCCTTGTGGCTACGGGGATCAGGGGGTATGGAGGGAAGGCTGGTGCAGGGTTCTGAGTTGGATGATCAGCCATGATCATAATAAATGCCGGTGCAGGCTCAAAGGGCCGAATGGCCTACTCCTGCACCTATTTTCTATGTTTCTATGTTAAGACCATAAGATATAGGAGCAGAATTAGACCATTTAGCCTATCGAGTCTGCTCTGCCATTTCATCATGGCTGATTTATATCTCTCTCAGCCCCATTCTCCGGCCTTCTCCCCTATCCCTTCATGCCATGACTAATCAAATATCTATTAACCTTTACCTTAAATATACCCAATGAGTTGGCGTCCACAGCTGCCTGTGTGCAGTGAATTCCACAGATTCCCACTTTCTGGCTAGAGAAATTCCTCCTCATCGCCATTCTAAAAGGATGCCCCTCTATTCTGAGGCTGTGTCCTCTGGTCTTAGACTCCCCTACCATAGGAAACATCCTCTCCACATCCACTTCATCGAGACCTTTCAACATTCAACATGTTTCAATATGCACATTCTTTTGAATCCCAGTGAGTACAGGCCCAGGACCCTCAAACGCTCTTCATATGACAAGCTTTTCAATTCTGGAATCATTTTTGTGAACCTCTTTTGAACCCCCTCCAGTTTCAACACATCTTTTCAAAGATAAGGGACCTAGAACTGCTCACAGTGCTCCCAAGTGAGGCCTCATCAATGCCTTACAAAGCCTCAACGTTACATCCTTGCTTTTATATTCTAGTCCTCTTGAAATGAATGCTAACATTGCATTTGCCTTCCTCACTCATTCTGCAAATTAGCTTTCAGGGAGTCCTGCACGAGGATTCCCAAGTCCCTTTTAGAATTAAGAGACCGGCAGAAGAAGACCTGTGAGTCGAGTAGCATTATAAAAAACAATTCTGTGATGTACTCCCAGTCCCTGATCATTATGAGCTTTGAAAACACAAATAATATGTTTTTTGACATCCATTTATTATGAAAACTAAGTGTTGTCTTTATTTCCTGTTAAATCCAAAAACCAAAAAATTAAAATTACTGACTGAATGTAAGAGAGTTGGTAAATTGGTGTATTACTGTTTATCAAGGTACAGTGCACACTGTTCATACAGATCAACTCATGACATTCATTGAAGTAGAACATGGTAAAAAATAGAACAGCTAATTTTATACCACAGAGATGAGAAAAATATCTATTCAAATCTATAGATAAAATTTAACCAGTTAGAAAGCACTTTCTGAACACTGCAGTACCAAGTTAAACTGTGGGAATGCATGTATTTAAATAATGCAGAACAATGAAGCCTCCATAACTTTCTAGAATTATACTTTGAATAACTTGTTATGTTTTGTAATTTCAAAACATTAAGCTAATTCAAAGGAAGACATGGGATTCTGACAATAACCATATAACAATTACAGCACAGAAACAGGCCATCTCGGCCCTCCTGGTCCGTGCCGAACTCTTACTCTCACTTAGTCCCACCGACTGCAGGTCTAACTTCGTGTTTACTTTAAGCGAGCTGCGCACGTATCGCATGGTAGCCTGGTGACTGAAGCAATTGATGTATTTTTACATATAACCCATAATTAAATATTTAAGTGAACAGGAATGCTTAATTGACCAATATATATGCAAGATTACTCAAACATTCTCTATTCCCCGTTACACTCCTGGCATTTAGGGCAACATGAAGTTCCTCCGTCTCTGGCGGTGTTCAGGGCTTCCTTCATCACGGCAGTAACCTCCTTTCAATTTTCACTACTGTCAGTCACACAAGTACCGGGTGGAGACTCAGGAATACCATCACACTCAGATTCTTCATTGCTGTTTCTGTAACAGTTTTGTTTGACCAGTCAGGGTTATTAGCCCTGAGCTGAACCCCTGATATGGGAGGACCAGTGGACCAATCTCCATCTGACCTCTACCCTTTGACCCAATCAAGAGCCAAAGTCCTGACTCCAGCCAATGTAGCTCTCCGAGTCATTGAGACATAGAAGCCTCTAAACCCAATGACAAGATTGTGGTCTTCTTGGAGGGCTCAAACATTACTTAAATATTAAATACACAACATAACCACCCTAGAGGCATATTAAACTGTTACTCGCCTATAAGAACTACTTGAATACAAGCAGATAATTAATTGTTAAACTACAAGGAAAATAACAGTTAAACAGTTTAAACTAAGAATTAAGCAGTCTGATCCAATAAACAATAACAGAATGCAGAATGAAATGTTACAGTTACAGTGTGGTGCAGGCAGACAATAAGGTGCAAAATTACAACAGGTTAGATTGTGAAATCAGAAGTCTATTTTTTTGTACAATTGCAGTGCAAAATATTAAGAAAAATTTCAAAGGAGAAAATCTTATGCAGCCAGTATAATAAACCTGCACAAGTATTCCATGCTAGCTGTTTAAATATATTCATACATTCACTGACTTATGATGATTTTTTAAAATAATTTGTGTATCAGTGTAATGACATTGACTGTAATGCATGTAACATTTAACCATTCAGGAAGATTATAAATTAATGGTCTTGTTAAAAATTCACTATGTTTGGTATTGTTAGAATGACGCATGCCTTTCACTCCTCGAAAGTATGTGACATTTTCTGGTTGTGTCCATTAGAATTTCAGAGTATTCTAATTCAGAAAATACTTTATACTTTATACTTTAATGTTCTGTTTATGTATGATTAGATTAAAAGATTTTGGATTTTGTTGAATTTTCTATGACATTTAGAAGGTATTTAAGACCATAAGACATTGGAGCAGAATTAGGCCATTCAACCCATCAAGTCTGCTGTGCCATGGCTGGTTTGTTATCTCTCTCTACCTCATTCTCCAGTCTTCTCTCTGTAACCTTTGACACCCTGACTTACCAAGAACCTATCAACCTCCGTTTGAAATACACTCAATGACTTGATCTCCACAGCGTCTCTGGTAATGAATACCACAAATTCTCTGCTCTGTGGCGAAATAAATTCCTCCTCATCTTTATTCTAAATAGATATGCCTCTATTCCAAGGATCCCCAACCTTTTTTATGCCATGGACCCCTACTATGAACAGAGGGCTCCATGGACCCCAGGTTGGGAGACTGTGCCCTCTGGTCCTAGACTCCCCTTCTATAGGAAACATCCTCTCCACATCCACTCTATGTAGGCCTTTCAAAATTCGGTAGGCTTCAATGAGATCCCCCTTCATTCTACTAAACATCAGTAAGTACAGGCTCAGAGCCATCAAACAGTACTCATACGTTAAACTTTTCATTCCTAGAATCATTCTCGTCAGCCTCCTCTGGACATAGAAACGTAGAAAACCTACAGCACTATACAGGCCCTTCAGCCCACTATGCTGTGCCGAACATGTCCTTACCTGAGAAATAACCTAGGGTTACCCATAGCCCTCTATTTTTCTGAGCTCCGTATACCTGTCCAGGAGTCTCTTAAAAGACCCTATCGTATCTGCCTCTATCACCATCACTGGCAGCCCATTCCACGCACTCACCACTCTGCATAAAAAACTTACCCCTGACATCTCCTCTGTACCTACTTCCAAGCACCTTAAAACTGTGCCCTCTCGTGCTAGTCATTTCAGCCCTGGGAAAAAGCCTCTGACTATCCACATGATCAATGCCTCTCATCATCTTATACACCTCTATCAGGTCACCTCTCATCCTCCGTCGCTCCAAGGAAAAAAGAAAGAATTCACTCAACCTTTTCTCATAAGGCATGCTCCTCAATCCAGGCAACATCCTTGTAAGTCTCCTCTGCACCCTTTCTATGGTTTCCACATCCTTCCTGTAGTGAGGTGACCAGAACTGAGCACAGTACTCAAAGTGGGGTCTGACCTGGGTCCTATATAGCTACAACATTACCTCTCGGCTCCTAAACTCAATCCCACGATTGATGAAGGCTGATACACTGTGTGCCTTCTTAACCACAGAGTCAACCTGCATAGCAGCTTTGAGTACCCTATGGACTTGGACTCCAAGATCCCTCTGATCCTCCACACTGCTAAGAGTCTTACCATTAATACTATATTCTGTCATCATATTTGACCTGCCAAAATGAACCTTCTCCAAAACTATCACATTGTTTCTTAGCTAAGGGGCCCAGAACTGCTCACAATACTCGCCAAGTGTGGTTGGACTAATGCCTTATAAAGCCTCAGCATTACACCCTTGCTTTTGTATTTTAGTCCTATCGAAATGAATGCTAACATTGCACTTGCCTTCCTCAACACTGACTCAACCTGCAAGTTAACCTTAGGGAGTCCTGCACAAGGAATCCCAAGTTCCTTTGCATCTCTAATTTTCGAATTTTGTTGCTGTTTAAAAAATAGTCTGCGACTTTGTTCTTCCTACCAAAGTGCAAGGAGACAAGCCCCATAAATTACTGCTGTCTCTCAGAATGTTGAAGTTCTGCATTTTACTGTAAGCCAGTGCAGAGCTAGTATATGATGAAGGTTCAAACCAGCATCACTGTCAGCTTTGCACCTCCTTGAACCCACCACCTGATACTTAAGGATAGTCAACCTTTCTGAGGCCAAGGAACTACAGTTGGGAGGACGGCACCAAGGATAGAGGAATGCAGAGAAGAGGGAGGAATGCTGGGTGTTACTTAAGGACCATTCATTCATTAGGTGCCATGACGTACGAGGTGGGTGATCATGGTCTTTCCATGACCATAATTGGTCTTGGCAAATTTTTCTACAGAAGTGGTATGCCATTGTCTTCTTCTGGGCAGTGTCTTTATAAGGCAGGTGACCCCAGTCATTTTTATTACTGTTCAGAGATTGTTTGGCGCTAGTGAAGGGAAGGAGTGCCTTACACCTACTTTGGTTAGAGACCTATCTCCACCCCACTACCTGATACTTAAGGATAGTCAACCTTATTTGAAAGCTAAGATTGAATATCTGATTAGTGTTGACCAAGTGTTAAATATTTTTTTCTCTATAAACTGTAATCTTACTTTCTAATTTTGTTCCCTGGTTAGTCTTTGTTATTATGAGGTTTTGAAAATTAATTTATGCCCTGAAAATTTTAGTAAGTGTTGCTTTTTATGATATCTTAGATGAAATTAATTTTTCTTTTCATACGTAAGATCTGTTTCAACTTTATTTTTTAATATGTCTGACACTTAAACAGCCTTAAGAATAAATATATTGCTAAAATACTTCCCATATCCCTCTCTGAACCAGATCCTATTGACATTGTTAAAGACCCAATTCCACCAAATGAATATAAAACTGAAGAGGACCCCAAACAGTACAAGTCCACCAAGACAGGACGGGGACCCCTGTCGGACAATTGGATTGAGGAGTGCAAAAACAGAACCGGAAAAATGCCAATTATGTGTGCATATAAACTCTGCAAAGTTGAGTTTCGATACTGGGGAATGCAATCCAAAATTGAGAGATTTATTCACGATGTGGGTGAGTATCTGTCAGATATATCCTGTATGCTTATCAACAGAAAGTACTAATGTCAAACAAAGTTCAAAGTAAACTTATTATCAAAGTACATGTATGTCACCATATTAAACCCTGAGGTCTGTTTTCTTGAGGCATACCCAATAAATCTAAAGAATAATAACCTAACAAAATCAGTGAAAGACCACCCAACTAGGGCATTCAACCAGACTGCAGAAGACAACAAATTGTGCAAGTACATAAGAAAGAAATAATAGTAATAATAAATGTGCAATAAATATTGAGAACCTGAGGTGAAGAGACCTTGAAAGTGAGTCCACAGGTTGTGGGAACAGTTCAGTGATTCAAGAGCCTGATGGTCGAGGGTTAATACCTGTTCCTGAACCTGGTGGTGTGAATCCTGAGGCTCCTGTAGCCTCTTCCTGATGCAGCAGTGAGAAGAGAGCATATCCTGGGTGGTGGAGGTCTCTGATGATGGATGCTGCTTTCCTGCAACAGGGTTTCATGTAGATGTGCTCAATGGTTGGGAGGGTTTTACCCATGATGGACTAGGCTGAGTACACTACCTTTTGTAGGATTTTCTGTTCAAGGGCATTGGTGTTTCCTCACCAGGCAGTGATGCAGCCATCACACATCTCCATCTCCATCACACATCTGTAGAACTTCAGGAGCTGAAGTGTTTTCAATTTGCTTCAAGTGAGCTATGGGACCTTTTCACTTTTCATGTTTTAGTGGAGTAGCAATTACTTTCTTTTCCTTTACACTTGTATAGTAGAAATGACATTAAACAGTCCTGAATCTTCAGGCCTGCCTTAAATCACACTGTTCAAGTGAAGCTACAACACAGGCATTTAACCTAATAGCGTGGGAGGTTTCCCAGCTCTGCCCTGTTCACAACATACAGGATGCGATTGCCGATTGCGTCACCTCTGATCTGGGCTGACATTTACATGCCGGGGGACACCTAATTAATTAGCTTGTTTATTTCAGCTTTTTTCTTGAAGATGTGCTGGGTGTGTTGCAACTACCGCTGCACCGTTGCATGCTTCGCGGCCCGGAGGTTGGGGACCACTGCCCTATGGCTGCAATACGTGCTCTCAACAGCGCAGGCGTCTCCCAAGTCGCTGAGCCTTCCCCTCGAAAAGCACAGGTGCAGGGACTGCACATGGTCACCAACTTCACCTCCAGGGCACACAGTTTGGAGTACTCTCCCTCCGTCCCGCACTGTGGCTGAAATTTGTGGTTTTGCAGCAGCGGTACCGAGTGGACATAATTACAACAAATTACAAAAATAATATAAATAAATATACTTATCAATGGATAGATATATAAGAAGAGATTAAAATAGTGAGGTAGTGTTCATGGGTTCATTGTCCACTCAGAAATCTGATGACAGAGGTGAAGAAGCTGTTATTAAAACATTGAGTGTGTGTCTTCGGGCTCCTGTACCACCTCTTTGATGGTAGCAATGAGAAGGGGGCAAGTCGTGGATGGTGACAGTCCTTAGTGACAGATGCCCGCTTGAGACACTACCCCTTGAAGATGTCCTGGATGCTGGTGAGACTGGTGCCCATGATGGAGGTGGCTGAGTTTACAACTTTCTGCAGCCGATTTACCCTATCCTAATCACAGAATGATTTACAATGACCAATTAACCTACTAACTGGTACACCTTTGGACTGTGGGAGGAAACTGGAGCCCCTGAAGGAAACGCACGTGGTCACAGGGAGAACATACAAACTCCTTATAGGCAGTGGTGGGGATTGAACCGGGGTCACTGGTACTGTAAAGCATTGTGCTAACCACTACATGTTAACATCTAGTTTGTAATACCCTGAATGACTTTGTCATTGTGTATGCCTCAGGGATTATGCTTATTCAGTTGCAGAATCCTTTGAAAACAACTTGCTTCGTTGTCTTGGTCTTTACAGTTAATTCACTCGTCTCTGAAATCAATTTGCAAACTGCCACTTGATTTTATTCCGTACTATTCAGAAACCTACGTACAAATTTTAACTCTGTGAATGGATCTGAATTGGTGGGATTAAAAGCAGATTAATTTGAGCAATTGTCAATGATATTTGCTTAGTTAAGAGCTTTGCGGTTTTCATTTATAGCTCAAAGACTTTTCTTTAGTAAACTGAACCCTGGATTGTCTAAAACAACAAAACTAAGAAGCATTTTAACATGAACAAAATTAAATACTTTCCCAGGCAAGAATATGGCAGTGGCTTATATCGTCGCGGAATGTTATTTAAACTGATTGTTTCTTTGTGTTGGCCCCAGTGCCACACACACTCAGGTGTTGAAACACAGTAATTTTCATGACATTTAAAGTTTCCTTCATACCACTGTCGTTCTGAGAGTAGACTGCAGTCCTGTTTTGTTGAGTGCGAAGCTGGTGAATGGACAATCCCTGGGCAAGTGTAGGAACTCTGTCCATGATGCCACTGGTGTTTAGGGTATCAGTGAAGGTTCAGGGCTTCCTTCATTGTGTCAGTAGCTTCCTCTCAGTTTTCACTCCTCTCAGTCATGTGAGTCCTGGCTGGAGACTCAGGAATACTGTCGCACTCAAATGCAGAAGGATTTCTCATTGCTGTTTCCATAACAATTTTGTTTCACCAGTCAGATTTGTTAGCCTTGAGTTGAGCCTCCGAACCTGGAGGACTGGTGGACCACTCTTAGTCTGGCCTCTATACTTTTACCTATTTGGCATGGATGAGCCTACCAAGAGCCAAAGTATAAAGCCAACATTGGTCTCTGGGTCATTGAGGCACACAAGCCCCTAAACCATGACAGGGTTGTGGTCCTCTTGGAGGTGGGCAAGAGTAGGAGAGGGAAGAAAAGGTATTACATTCTAGATTGCCAGCAGAGCAAAATTAACAAAAGCCTGCAGTGGGAAGTCAATAAATCAGGTAGCATCTGAGCAGGAAATAGATACTTTGGGGCATTACCTTTGCCGGAACTCACTTCTGCTAAAGGTTGAAATATGAATGTCTCAGTTGTAAACATAGATTTTTAATCCATATTCCAAATTTCCAGCAGATGGTAAATCAAGAAAACCTGCAGGACTTCCTGGTGGCCAAACACTTTAATTCCGATTCCCATTCCCATTCTGATGTGTTGTTCCATGTGCCAAGGTGGAGGAACAACACCTTGTATTTCGTCTGGGTAGCCTCCAACCTGATGGCATGAATATAGATTTCTCCTTCTGGTAAACAAATTTCACCCCCCCCCCCAACTTTCCCTATCCCCCATTTTAACTTTAACCTGTTCTCATGTGCCTATCACCTTTCTTCCCTTTCTCCTATGGTCCACTCTCCTCTCCTAATAGATAACTTTCCTGACCAGCCCTTTGCCTTTCCCACCCACCTGGCTTCACCTATCATCTTCCAGCTGTTGTCCATCCCCTCTCCCCACCTTTTTATTCTGGCGTCTTCTCCCTTCTTTTCCATTCCTGAAGAAGGGTTTCAGCCCAAATCGTTGAATGTTTATTCATCTCCATAGATGCTGCCTGACCTACCGAGTTCCTCCAGAATTTTGTGTGTGTGTGTGTTGCTCTGGATTTCCAGCATCTGCAGACTCTCTCATGTTGCAGATATTATAAGTGCTGAAATAGAACATTGAGCATAGAAAAGTACAACACAGGAGCAGGCCCTTCAGCCCACAATGTTCTGCCAGCCCAATTAAAATTAGTAGTCAAATTGCCAACTAAGCTAATCCCTTCTGCCTACACGATGTCCATATCCTTCCATTTTCCTCTCATTCATGTGCCTACCTGAACATCTCTGAAAAGTCTGTAATGTTTCTGCCTCTACCACCAGCCCAGGCAGCTCATTCCAGGCACCCCTCACAGCTCCATTGAAATTACCCTTCTCACCCTAAATGCATCCCCTCTCGTATTAGACATTTCAACCCTGTCTACTCCCTTCTTTTCCAGTCTTGAAAACTCTATCTATGCCTCTCATAAACTTATAAATCTTTATCGGATCTCCCCTCAGGGAAATCAAACAAGGTCTGTACAGCCTGTCATTATAACACACACCCTCTAAACCAAACAGCATCCTGGTAAACCTCTTCTGCACCCTCCCCAAAGTCTCAACATCCTTCCTATAATGGGGCAACCAGAAGTTAACGTGGCTAAACTAGATTTTTATAAAGCTGCAACATAACTTACTGAATTTTGAGCTCAGTGCCTCGACTGATAAAAACAAGCATGCCATATGCCTTCTTAACCACCCTATCAACCTGCATTGCTACTTTCAGGGAGTGATGGACTTCGTCCCCAAGCTTCCTCTGCTCATCAACACTATGAAGAATCGTGCCCTTACAGTGTTCAGTCTCTTTGAATTTGACCTACCAAGGTTCAACACTTCACATTTGGCTGGGTTAAACTCTATCAACACTATCAACAATATCACCATTTAGTAATCATTGAGACCACTGCAGCATCTCAGCCCCAAATGCACGTCTGCCTCCACAATGCTGCCTGACCTGCTATGCTCCTCCAGTACTTTGTGATTTTTTTTTTGTTACCACAATTTCACTCTTAATAAGCGAGTGACATGACACTTTTTAAAAATGTTTTTGTTCGACAGTTATGAACATTGAATGCACTTCAGCAAATCAGTTGGCCATATTTAATGGATCTATGCTAGCTTTCTACAATCGATTCAAACTTGTCCAAATGATTTGGTTCCAGACCTTCCTAGCACCAGGGCTGGACTAACTGCTCCCTAAGGAAAACTTCTTCACTCAGAGGGTGGTGAGAGGGTGGAACGAGCTGCCAGCGCAAGTGGTGCATGTGAGCTCGATTTCAAAGTTGGAGAGAATTTTGGATAGGTACATGGATGGTAGAGGTATGGAGGGCTGTGGTCCGGGCGCAGACTGATGGGACTAGGCAGTTTAAAATCGTATGGCATGGACTAGATGAGCTGAAGGGTCTGTTTCTGTGCTGTACTTTTGTATGAATAGATACTGGGACTATCCCTACACCCACTTTTAAATAAGGCTGTTTTCCAGTTCTGATTTGGAGCCAATTATTTGATTATCTTGGAATATCACAACTCAAAAAGTTCAAAGTAAATTTATTATCAAAATACCTGTATGTCACCATGTACAACTGTGAGATTCATTTCCTTATCAGCATCCACAGTAAATGTAAAGAAACACAACAGAATCAATGCAAGACCACAGCCAGCAATTTGGACAAACTACCAGAGTGCAAAAGAAGACAAACTCTGCAAATGCAAAGAAATACAAATAATAAATACTAAATAAATAAATAAATAATACTGAGAGCATGAGTTATAACGTGAGTGAGTCCATAGGTTCAGTTCAGTGTCGAGATGAGTGAGGTTATCCATGCTGATTCAGGAACCTGATGTTAGACCACAAGATCACAAGGTATAGGAGCAGAATTAGGCCATTTGGCCTGTGGAGTCTGCTGCACCATTTTATCATGGCTGATCCATTTCCTTCTCACCCCCAATCTCCTGCCTTCTCCCCGTATCCCTTCATGCCCTGACTAATCAAGAATCTGTCAACCTCTACATAAATATATCCAATGACTTGGTCTCCACAGCCGCCTGTGAACAACAAATTCCACAAATTCAACACTCTCTGGCTAAGTAAATTCCTCCTCATCTCTGCTCTAAATCAACATCCCTCTATTCTGAGGCTGTGTCCTCCCTTATCATAGGAAACATCCTCTCCACATCCACCTTTCAACGTTTGATAGATTTCAGTGAGATCTCCCCCCCCCCCCCCCCCGTTCTTCTGAATTCATGTGAGGACAGTCCTGGAGCCATCCTCACAGCTCCTCATAAGATAAGCTGTTCAATCCCAGAATCATTTTCATGAACTCCTTGAACCCTCTCCAAGGTCAGCAAATCCTTTCTTAGATAAGGGGCCCCAGTATATTACTGGTCCTGAACCTGGTGCTGTGCGACCTAAGGCTCCTGTACCTCCTTCGCAATGGCAGAAGTGAGTGGAGAACATGGCCTTGATAGTGCAGGACTCTGAGGATGGAGACTTTTTTTTTGGCAGTCAAAGTAACCCTGCCTCTCTCCCTTTCCAATTCCAATTCCTTCCCCATCCCTACATCTCTCAACCCTCTCCCAATCCATTAAGCGGCATGGGTTTAAATTTGTACTAAATGGATTTTAGTTATCATGAGCCTCCTGTAGGTAGAAGTGTGGAATGGCATATGCTGGGGTTTAGGGTCATAAGGAGTGGGTGGCTGTTTAAATCCTGTATCCACCTATACAGTCTGTTAGTCCATTCCTGGCTTCATCTTCAGATGGTCCCACCTGCTGTGTGTGTGATTCTTCGGAGGTAACTATTCATGTAGGATCCTTTTCCTTATTAACAGGAGGTAAATCCAGACCAATACACACAAAAAGCTGGAGGAACTCAGCAGGTCAGGCAGCATCGATGGAGATGAGTAAACAGTTGATGTTTCAGGCCGAGACCCTTCATCAGAACTGGTGAGGAGGGGGGAAGATGCCAGAATAAGGTGGTGGGGGAAGAGGAGTTTAAAGTTAGAAGCTGGGAGATGATGGGTAGAAAAGGTAAAGGGCTGGATAAGCAGGAATCTGATAGAAGAGGAGAGTGGGCCTTGGGAAGAGTTAACAGTCCAGAGTGGGAAAATGAAGAAAAGTGAAGGGGGAGGGAAAAATATTACCCAAAGTAGAAATCGATATTCATCCATCAGGTTGGAGGCTGACTAGATGGAATATGAGGTGTGTGTTCCTCCCGAAGGTTGCTCTAAGTTTGGTACCACAGATGATCATTACAAAATTCCATCACCATTTTGGACATCCCTTTGTCACCTGGTATGTTGTTTAACAATGGAATAGATTTCTAGTTTCTCATTTTCTGTTTGTTTGTTACTGTCTTTTATTTTGGAATGTCACAAGTACAGTGTAATATTGCGATGTAATATAGGTCTCTAGAGGCCACACGGAATAACATTCCTGCTTGGTTGAAGGGTGTTTTCATAAATTATAGGTTTAAGGAAGGTGATGCTGAGGGCTCACCGGCAAGCGTGGTGTTGGCAAGACGAGTGGTACGGTCTGACCATCGAGGACATCCGGCAGCTTGAGCACGAAACGCAGCTCATGTTGGCCCAGAAAATGGCCCAGTTTGTGACCCAGTTCAACGTAAATGACAATGAAACCGAGCCAACGGGCCTGGCCCAGTTCTCCAGTGAGCGAGAGCAGGACACCAACAATGCCAATGTCAGCCTAGGTGCAGACTCCAGCACTGCCAACCTAAAGGACTACGGCGACTCCTTAACAGAAAAAGCACTGACCAAGCAATGGTCCACGTCGTCCAAATCATCCCATTCATCAGTGAGAGGAGGTAAGCCCTGAGAGCTCATGGTCCTCGTGATCTCTGCTCTTGTTGTGTCTTTCCATTAGGCTGTGTGCAGAGCATGTTACAGGTGTTGGGCTCAAGTTGCTTTGCTAGAAAATGGCCTGTACCATGACGCTCTGTAACGCAAAGCCACATCATCTATAAACCTACATCAGTACAACACCACACAGGCTCTTTGGTCTAGAATATTATGCCATCCTGTATAAGCCTATTCCAAGATCAGTCTAAGGCAGGGGTTCCCAACCTGGGGTCCATGGATTCCTTGCTTAATGGCATTGGTCCATGGTATAAAAAAGGTTAGGGACTGCTGCTCTGACCCTTTGAGGAACTGGGAACCATAGCTTCCCAGTTTTTCTTATATCCATATGCCTACCTAAATGGAGTCATAGAGAAGTACAGCACAGAAACAGGCCCTTTGGCCCATGTAGTCATTGCCAAAACGATTCTGTCAGCCTGCACCAGGAGCATAGCCCTCCACATCCCTACTATCCCTGTACCTATCCAAACTTGTCTTAAACATTAAAATCAAGCTCGCATGCCCCACTTGTGCTGGCAGGTCATTCCACGCTCTCACGACCCTCAGGGTGAAGAATTGTCCCCTCATTTTCCCCTCACTTTCCACCGTTAACCCACGACCTCTGGTTGTAGTACCACCCAACTTAAGTGGAAAAAGCTGCTTGCATTTACCCTATCTATTCTCCTCATAATTTTGTATACCTCTATCACATCTGCCCTCAGTCTTCTATTTCTAAAGAATATAGTCCCAACCTATTCAATCTTTCCTTATAACTCTGATCCTCCAAAACCCAGAGCATTCTTGTAAACTTTCTCTGCAGTCTTTCAGCCTTATTTGTATCTTTCCTGTAGGTAGGTGACCAAAACTGCACACAATACTCCAAATTAAGCCTCAGCAACATTTTATACAACTTCAACATAACATCCCACTCCTGTACTTTGTACTTTGATTTATGAAGGCCAATGTGGCAAAAGCTTTCTTTAGGAACCTATCTACTTGTGACGCCACTTTCAACAAATTATGGACTTGTATTCCCAGATCCCTTTATTCTACCACACTCCTCAGTGCCCTACCGTTCACTGTGTAAGACTACCCTGGTTGGTCCTCCCAAAGTGCAACACCTCGCACTTGTCTGCATTAAATTCCATCTGCCATTTTTCGGCCCATTTTTCCAGCTGATGTAGATCCCGCTGCAAGCCATGATAGGCTTCCTCACTGTCCACTACACCCCCAATCTTGGTGTCTTCCACAAATCTGCTGATCCAGTTAATCACATTATCATCCAGATCATTGATATGGATGACAGACAACAACAGACCCAGCACCGATCCCTGTGGGACACCACTAGTCACAGGCCTCCAGTCAGAGAAACAAACTTTTACTACCACTCTCTGGCTTCTCCCTCAAAGCCAATGTCTGTTCCAATTTACTACCTCATCCTGAATGCCAAAGTATGCCTCTTAACTCTCCCTAATATATCTGCCTTACCATCAACCCTGGAAGCATATTCCATACACCTACACTCCAACTACCTTGGACATCTCCCCCTATAAAAATACGAGAAAGTCTGCAGAAGGGTCTCGGCCCAAAACATTGACTGTTTATTCATTTCCATAAATGCTGCCTGGCCTGCTGAGTTCCTCCAGCATCTTGTGTGTGTTGATTTGAATCTCTCCCTATCCTTTCTTCCAATCAGCTTAAAATTATGCCCCATTGCCACTCTGGGATTAAAGTCTCTGGTTGTCTACACTGTTTATGACTCTTATCATTTTGTACACCTCCATCAAGTCACCTCTCATCCTCCTTTGCTTCAAAGAGAAAACCCTAGCTCACTGATCCAGTCCCAGCCACATGAGACATGTTCTTCAATCCAGGCAACATCCTGGTAAACCTCCTCTAAACATTCCACATCATTCCTGTAATGAGACATCGAGGACTGAACGCAATACTCCAAGTGTGGTTTAACCAGGGTTTTATAGAGTTGCAGCATTACCTCATAGCTCTTGAACTCAATTCCCAGACCAACACACTGTCTTAACCACCCTATCATCTTTTGCAGCAACATTAATTTATTGATGTGGACCCCAAGATCCTTCTGTTCTCCCACACTGTTATGAATCCTGCCTTTAACTCTGTACTCTGCCTTTGAATTTGACCTTCCAAAGTCAATCACTTCACACTTTTCCAGATTGAACTCCATCTGCCACTTCTCACCTGTCGTGTGAGCATATTCAAGAAATGAGAGTTGGGAAAAAATTGTGTTTATTGTCTTTTATTTCACATAAATTCTGTGAATTTGTTACTGCATCACAAATTTTTGAGTAGTGGTCTCTGAATTCTGTAAGAATTAGTTTACATTACTCAGATGACCATAACATGGGGGTGGGGTGTGGGGGGGGAGGGGTCACCTGTATGTGGAATCTTGCTGTGCACAGATGATCTGTTTGCGTTCCAGTGGTGATTGTATTCTAAAGTACATCAATATGTTGAGATACCCTGAGGTAGTGGCAGGTGCTGTTTAATCTAAAAGAACTTGTTTTGTTTCCATTCTTGTCTTTGTATGAACTTCCCTTCCCTGACCCTGGATCTTGGACGTGCTGATTCATTGTAGCTTTGCTAATTCCTTGGCTGCAAGCTGCAAGATTCAAAGTTCTAAGTGCATTTTATTATCAACATATGTATTCCTTATATAGCCTTGAGATTCATCTCCTAATAGAAAGTCACAAAACAAAGAATCCAAACGAACCCGTTAAAAACAGCAGAAGGCCCTCAGACATCCAGTATGCAGAAAGAGAAAAAAAAAGTTGTGCCAATGATAAAGCAAGCAAACAGCATTGAGAACTGAAGTTCACAACGCCAGGCATCACTGCAGCCGATCGAGAAGTCCGCTAGTTGCAGGCCACAGCCTCAGTCCAGCAGAAATGAGCAAATCCCGCTGAGCTGCAAGCTGAACTGGCCTGTCGCTCAAGATTGTTTAATGTCATTTGCAGTACACAAGTGTAAAGGAGAGCAAAATAATTTTTATTCCGGCTCTGATGCAGCACAAAAAAACCCACAATAAGATAAATAATACAATATTAATTAAAACATAATAAATATATATACATAAGATAGCTTGTATACAGTACTGTGCAAAAGTCTTAGGCACATATATAGCCAGGGTGCCTAAGTCTTTTGCACAGTCCTGTATTTATCAACGCAGAGTGGAGAGCAGGCTTGTAAATCTGGTCGGAGTAAAGGATGTTGGGAACAGCAGGAGTGGAGCATCGCGGGAGAAATGTGGGATAGGTGGCAGGAGGAGTGCTGGGGTTGGGGGGTATGATGCAGGTGCAGACACACCCAGCCTTGAGGCAACAGGCAAGGTCATTTGATTCCAAACAATTAGTTTATTGATCATTACAGAATGTCTCTCTGGTGCTTCCTCTCCCTCCCCTCTCTCTTCCCCTTTTCCCAACCATGATTCCCCTTTCCCTGCCCCCTTCCCACTCTCAGTCCACAACAGAGACCCATATCAGAATCAGGTTTATCATCACGTACATATGTCATATTTTTCTGTAGCAACAGTATAGTGCAATACGTAAAATTACTGCAGTACAGTGCAAAAGTCTTAGGCACCCTATCTACATATATGTACCAAAGACTTTTGCACAGTACTGTACGTAGATCGATGTCCAAAATGTGATGCTAGGTACAGGAAATGATAAAGTAGTGGTGGTTGAGGTGGGTTAGTGGGTGGAGGTGTTGATCAGCCTTACTGCTTGGGGAAAGTAATTGTTTTTGAGTCTCCTTGTCCTGGTGTGGATGCTCTGTAACCTCTTCCCTGATGAGAGTGGGACAAACAGTCCATGAGCAGGGTGGGTTGTATCCATCATGATGTTGTTGGCCCTTTTCTGACACCTTTCTATCTCCATGTCCTTGAAGGACATGCTACCCTTCCAGCTACATTTCTCTTTGGGCTGGCTTAACTGCACTGTTTAACTGAATGACCCCAGTTATTCCTCTTAGCTAGCTAATATTCCTGTGGTTCCAGCACAGAAACAGACCCTTCTGCCCATCTGATTCATGCTGACCCAATTCCCATCTAAGCTGGTCACTTGATAGTTACTCACAGTTGTTGCACGTAATATCATTGAGATCAAATGGATCTTTGGAAATCAAAAGTGAGGCACAAAAATTACTGCTTACAGCCATTATATTTAAATATTACAAGAGCATAAAACGAGAGAGTGAGGGAAAGAAGAAAAGACAAAGGAGAAAGCAGCTGTAGTTGTCTCATACTGAGCCTACAGATACAACTTTCCAGTGATAACAATTAACCTATGAAATAGCCAGATTCAATTTGTTTAATTGTTATTCAACTACACATGGATACCAATAAATACAGCCAGACAAGATAGCATTACTCTGGGGCCAAGGTGCAAATCACTGTACCAACAGTCACACATAGCACAAAGCACACAGGGCACGTGTAAGGTAGAAAGATACAGCCACTCAGTAAAAGAATGCAAACTCAAGTCATCCAACGCCACTGAAATCTGCAGGCGACCACAACAGGGCTTGTCTTCTGCCAAGCGAACTCTGGGGGCAGCACCGACTCCAGCCTGGACGTGGTGCGTCATGGCCCCTGGTGGAGCACACCAGTTCCATTGGCTTTCCCCTGGCAGCTGCAAACAGGCCACACCGCGGCCCAAGGCCCAGACCTTGCGCACAAAATAATAAGTAACTGGCATGACACCTGCTGCTGAATCAGAATCGGGTTTAAAAGCATTGGCATATGGCGTGTCATTTGTTGGTCTTTGTGGCAGCAGTACATTGCAATACATAATAATAATAGAGAAAAAACTGAATTACAGGAAGTATATACAGTATATATCAAATACTTAAATAAGTAATGCAAAAATAAAAATTTTAAAAAATAGAGAGGTAGTGATCATGGATTCAATGTCCATTCAGAAGTCTGATGGCAAAGGGGAAGAAGCTGTTCCTGAATCGTTGAGTGTGTGCCTTCAGGCTTCTGTACCTCCTTCCTGATGGTAGCAAAGCTAAGAAGCTTCTAGAAAAATACAGAAGTACCTGTACTGCGATTACTGGCAATTTTTACATGTACGTGTGTTGGTGATTGTATAAAAATACAAGCAAGCATAGGGAAGTTAAACTTCCAGAAAAATAACAATTCTGCATTCTAATTCAATAGAGTGCAAATTTCAATCACAGTTTTTTCCTCTAGTCCCATATATTACAGAATTCCGAAAATAAACCTACCTATTTGTCAAGGTGAGTTCAAACATTCTGTTTCGCTCGGGAGCTTCATGCATGGAATCTGAACAAAATATAGGACAGGAAGATTACAAAACGCAGCTGCTTTGATCTTTTGACTACATGCTGTTTTGTCCTAATCTGACTATTCATAACCATCAAAACATGCTCATTATAAACACAAGAGATTTTGCAGATGCTGGGATCAGAAGTGGAAAGAGTGAGCAATTTCAAATTCCTGTGTGTCAATATCTGAGGATCTGACCCGGACCCAACATATTGATGCAGTTACAAAGAAGGCAAGACAGCAGTTATATTTCATTAGGGGTTTGAGGAGATTTGGTATGTCACCCAAGATACACACAAATTCCTACAGATGTACCATGGAGAGCATTCTAACGGGCTGAATCACCATCTGGTATGGAAGTTGGATGGCTACTGCACAGGATCGAAATAAGCTGCAGAGGATTGTAATCTTAATCAGCTCCACTAGCCTCTGGTATCCAGGGCATCTTCAAGGAGCGATGCCTTAAAAAAGCGGCATTCATCATTAAGGACCCCCAGCACCCAGGTCATGCCTTGTTTTCATTGCTACCATCAGGGAGGAGGTACAGGAGCCTGAAGTCACACACCCAACATTTCAGGAACAGCTTCTTCCTCTCTGCTGTCTGATTTCTGAATGGACATTGAACCCTTGAACATTACCTCACTACATTTTTTATTTTTTTATTTTGGCTCTACTTATTTGGTGGCATCTGTTAGTCTCCTCTCCAGGGCACAGGCCTGGGCAAGGTTGTATGGAAGACCGGCAGTTGTCCATGCAGTAAGTCTCCCCTCCCCACGACACCGAAGTTGTCCAAGGGAAGGGCAAGGGCCGATACAGCTTGGCACCAGTGTCGTCGCAGGAGTTGCCAGAACGAGGTTGAAGACAACGTCGAACTGCCTTAGGGACTCCAGCTCTGGATTTGTCCTCAGCGTTTACTGCCGAAGCCTTTCCCATGAGTGGGTATGGCCGCAAGGCAGCGGAGGTTTGAAATCAGATGGACTGCCTTCCCAGGCTGACGGGTTCCATCTACCCAAATCTACTTATTTAATTTAACTAATATATGTGTACTTGCTGTAATTCACATTTTTCTCTATTATTACGTCATGCATTGTACTGTGCTGCAAAGTAAACAAATTTCACGACATATGTCGGTGATATAAAACCTGATTTTGATTCTGAAGAGATTCTGCAGATGCTGGAAATCGAGAGGAACACACACAAACTGCTGGAAGAACTCAGCAGATCAGGCAGCATCTATGGAGAGGAATGAACTGTTGATGTTTAGGACTGAAACTCTTCTGCATTCCTCTCCTTAGATACTGCCTGACCTGCTGGGCTCCTCAGGCACTTTGTATGAATAATGCTTATTTTCTTCTCACATAGTATGCTGTATTAAATGTTAAGATTAGATCTTAATGTGTTTCATGTTGGAATGTTAAATTGTTAATCAGAGGTTCCTTGCCATTAAGTTTATTATCATCTCTCACAGACTTGGCATATGACAGGTAAATACAACACTTTGAGGGACGGTTACTGCTGTAGCGTAGGCATCCCATCAACTTGTACATCATCATCATCATGTGCTGTCATATGATGTAGGCGATCATGTGTTCATGACCATGAATGTTCTTGGCAATTTTTCTACTGTAGTGATTTGCAATTGCCTTCTTCTGGGCAGTGTCTTTACAAGATGGGTGGCCCTAGTCATTATCGATACTCTTCAAAGATTATCTGCCTGGTGTCAGTGGTCACATAATCAGGAGTTGTGATATGCACCAACTGCTCGAATGACCATCCACCACCTGCTCCCATGGCTTTACCTGATCCTGATCAGGGGACTAAGCAGGTGCTACACCTTGCCCAAGGGTGACCTGCAGCCTAGCAGAGGGAATGACTGCTGTGAACCTCCTTTGGTAGGGACGAATTTCCACCCTGCCATCCAAACTTACACATACTAGCTCCAAAAGTGATCTCCAGCGAGAGTCAGAATACTAACAATATGCTGTTTCTTAAAATGGTATCTGTTAACTATTGTACTGGCTGCAAAACACAGCTGCAGACAAGATGTACAGTTTTATCTACTGTTCGCACCTCTGTCAATGCCAGTCTCCCTCAACCATCAAGGAGGAGGTACAGGTGCCCCAGGACTCATAGATCAGGCTCAGGAACAGTTATTACCCCTCAGCCATCGGGAAGGAGGTACAGGAGCCTCAGGACTCACACCACCAGGTTCAGGAATAGTTATTACCCCTCAACCATCAGGAAGGAGGTATAGGAGCCTCACGACTCACACCAGCAGGTTCAGGAACTGCTATTACCCCTCAGCCATCGGGAAGGAGGTACAGGGGCCTCAGGATTCACACCACCAGGTTCAGGAATAGTTATTACCCCTCAACCATCGGGAAGGAGGTACAGGAGCCTCACGACTCACACCAGCAGGTTCAGGAACAGTTATTACCTCTCAGTCATCTGGAAGGAGATATTAAGCAGTAGTAAATCAAGGCAACTGGACTTGCTGTGTTATCTAGAAGATATTTCACCATTCATCCAAGAGACTTCTTCAGTTCTGGCAGTTTTCCAGCTTATAAACTCTGAGTTGTTTAAAGGTATAGCAATCACATGAAGGTTGTTAAGAGTCATAGAGGTATTGAGAGGGTCATTAGTCTTATCTTTGCATGGATGTGAACTGTTGTGGAGATGCTGGGGTAGCGTTTATAAACCGGAAACCTGTCCACCGTGGATCAGGACTGAAGCATAGAAAATAGGTGCAGGAGTAGGCCATTCGGCCCTTCGAGCCTACACCACCATTTATTATGATCATGGCTGATCATCCAACTCAGAACCCCGCCCCAGCCTTCCCTCCATACCCCCTGATCCCCGTAGCCACAAGGGCCATATCTAACTCCCTCTTTAATATAGCCAATGAACTGGCCTCAACTGTTTCCTGTGGCAGAGAATTCCACAGATTCACCACTCTCTGTGTGAAGAAGATTTTCCTAATCTCAGTCCTAAAAGGCTTCCCCTTTATCCTCAAACTGTGACCCCTTGTTCTGGACTTCCCCAACATCGGGAACAATCTTCCTGCATCTAGCCTGTCCAATCCCTTTAGGATTTTATACGTTTCAATCAGATCCCCCCTCAATCTTCTAAATTCCAACGAGTACAAGCCCAGTTCATCCAGTCTTTCTTCATATGAAAGTCCTGCCATCCCAGGAATCAAAGAAGGTGAACCTTCTTTGTACTCCCTCTATGGCAAGGATGTCTTTCCTCAGATTAGGGGACCAAAACTGCACACAATACTCCAGGTGTGGTCTCACCAAGGCCTTGTACAACTGCAGTAGTACCTCCCTGCTCCTGTACTTGAATCCTCTCGCTATGAATGCCAGCATACCATTCGCCTTTTTCACCGCCTGCTGTACCTGCATGCCCACTTTCAATGACTGGTGTATAATGACACCCAGGTCTCGTTGCACCTCCCCTTTTCCTAATCGGCCACCATTCAGATAATAATCTGTTGTCCTATTTTTGCCACCAAAGTGGATAACTTCACACTTATCCACATTAAATTGCATCTGCCATGAATTTGCCCACTCACCCAACCTATCCAAGTCACTCTGCATCCTCTTAGCATCCTCCTCACAGCTAACACAGCCACCCAGCTTCGTGTCATCCGCAAACTTGGAGATGCTGCATTTAATTCCCTCATCCAAGTCATTAATATATATTGTAAACAACTGGGGTCCCAGCACTGAGCCTTGCGGTACCCCACTAGTCACCGCCTGCCATTCTGAAAAGGTCCCGTTTATTCCCACTCTTTGCTTCCTGTCTGCTAACCAGTTCTCCATCCACATCAATACCTTACCCCCAATACCGTGTGCTTTAAGTTTGCACACTAATCTCCTTTGTGGGACCTTGTCAAAAGCCTTTTGAAAATCCAAATATACCACATCCACTGGTTCTCCCCTATCCACTCTACTAGTTACATCCTCAAAAAATTCTATGAGATTCGTCAGACATGATTTTCCTTTCACAAATCCATGCTGACTTTGTCCGATGATATCACCGCTTTCCAAATGTGCTGTTATCACATCTTTGATAACTGACTCCAGCAGTTTCCCCACCACCGACGTTAGGCTAACCGGTCTATAATTCCCCGGTTTCTCTCTCCCTCCTTTTTTAAAAAGTGGGGTTACATTAGCCACCCTCCAATCCTCAGGAACTAGTCCAGAATCTAACGAGTTTTGAAAAATTATCACTAATGCATCCACTATTTCTTGGGCTACTTCCTTAAGCACTCTAGGATGCAGACCATCTGGCCCTGGGGATTTATCTGCCTTGAATCCCTTCAATTTACCTAACACCACTTCCCTACTAACATGTATTTCGCTCAGTTCCTCCATCTCACTGGACCCTCTGTCCCCTACTATTTCTGGAAGATTATTTATGCCCTCCTTAGTGAAGACAGAACCAAAGTAATTATTCAATTGGTCTGCCATGTCCTTGCTCCCCATAATCAATTCACCTGTTTCTGTCTGTAGGGGACCTACATTTGTCTTTACCAGTCTTTTCCTTTTTACATATCTATAAAAGCTTTTACAGTCAGTTTTTATGTTCCCTGCCAGTTTTCTCTCATAATCCTTTTTCCCCTTCCTAATTAAGCCCTTTGTCCTCCTCTGCTGAACTCTGAATTTCTCCCAGTCCTCAGGTGAGCCACTTTCTCTGGCTAATTTGTATGCTTCTTCTTTGGAATTGATACTATCCCTAATTTCTCTTGTCAGCTACGGGTGTTTTGCCAAACTGGGACGAACAATTGTTGTAGTTCATCCATGCAACCTTTAAATGCTTGCCATTGCATATCCACCGTCAATCCTTTAAGTGTCATTTGCCAGTCTATCTTAGCTAATTCACGTCTCATACCTTCAAAGTTACCCCTCTTTAAGTTCAGAACCTTTGTTTCCGAATTAACTATGTCACCCTCCATCTTAATGAAGAATTCCACCATATTATGGTCACTCTTACCCAAGGGGCCTCTCACGACAAGATCGCTAATTAACCCTTCCTCATTGCTCAAAACCCAGTCCAGAATAGCCTGCTCTCTAGTTGGTTCCTGGACATGTTGGTTCAAAAAACCATCCCGCATACATTCCAAGAAATCCTCTTCCTCAGCACCTTTACCAATTTGGTTCACCCAGTCTACATGTAGATTGAAGTCACCCATTATAACTGCTGTTCCTTTATTGCACACATTTCTAATTTCCTGTTTAATACCATCTCCAACCTCACTACTACTGTTAGGTGGCCTGTACACAACTCCCACCAGCGTCTTCTGCCCCTTAGTGTTACGCAGCTCTACCCATATCGATTCCACATCTTCCTGGCTTATGTCCTTCCTTTCTATTGCATTAATCTCTTCTTTAACCAGCAACGCCACCCCACCTCCCCTTCCTTCATGTCTATCCCTCCTGAATATTGAATATCCCTGAACGTTGAGCTCCCATCCTTGGTCACCCTGGAGCCATGTCTCTGTGATCCCAACTATATCATAATCATTAATAACAATCTGCACTTTCAATTCATCCACCTTATTACGAATGCTCCTTGCATTGACACACAAAGCCTTCAGGCGCTCTTTTACAACTCTCTTAGCCCTTATACAATTAGGTTGAAAAGTGGCCCTTTTTAATGCTTGCCCTGGATTTGTCGGCCTGCCACTTTTACTTTTCTCCTTAGTACTTTTTGCTTCTACCCTCACTTTACACCCCTCCATCTCTCTGCACTGGTTCCCATTCCCCTGTTGTGAACTAACCTCCTCTCGCCTAGCCTCTTTAATTTGATTTCCACCCCCCAACCATTCTAGTTTAAAGTCACCTCAGTAGCCCTCGCTAATCTCCCTGCCAGGATATTGGTCCCCCTAGGATTCAAGTGTAACCCGTCCTTTTTGTACAGGTCACGCCTGCGCCAAAAGAGGTCCCAATGATCCAAAAACTTGAATCCCTGCCCCCTGCTCCAATCCCTCAGCCACGCATTTATCCTCCACCTCATCGCATTCCTACTCTCACTGTCGCGTGGCACAGGCAGTAATCCCGAGATTACTACCTTTGCGATCCTTTTTCTCAACTCCCTATATTCTCCTTTCAGGACCTCTTCCCTTTTCCTACCTATGTCATTGGTACCTATATGTACCACGACCTCTGGCTCCTCACCCTCCCACTTCAAGATATCTTGGACACGATCAGAAATATCCTGGACCCTGGCACCAGGGAGACAAACTACCATCCAGGTCTCTGGACTGCATCCACAGAATCGCCTATCTGACCCCCTTACTATCGAGTCCCCTATCACAACTGCCCACCTCTTCCTTGCCCTACCCTTCTGAGCTACAGGGCCGGACTCTGTGCCGGAGGCACGGCCACTGTCGCTTCTCCCGGGTAAGCTGTCCCGCCCAACAGTACTCAAACAGGAGTACCTATTGTTAAGGGGCACAGCCACCGGGGTACTCTCTATTACCTGACTCTTCCCCTTCCCCCTCCTAACCGTGACCCACTTGTCTGCCTCCCGTGGCCCCGGTGTGACCACCTGCCTGCAACTCCTCTCTATCAACTCCTCACTCTCCCTGACCAGACGAAGGTCATCGAGCTGCAGCTCCAGTTCCGTAACGCGGTCCCTTAGGAGCTGCATCTCGATGCACTTGGCGCAGATGTAGATGTCCTGGAGACTTGGAGACTCCAGGGTCTCCCACATCCGACACCGAGAACAGCAAACTGCCCTCACACTCATACTGCCCCTCTCCTCAAATAACAACAGAAAATGAATGCCAAACCTTCCTCGCCTCACCCGTTTCCGCCTAAGCCCGTTGAGCCGAAGCCCTTAAGTCTTCACTCTGCTCCCGGCTCACTCTGCCGCCCGCAAGCTACGCTGCCTGCTCTACGAGGCTCTGTTCCTTTTAAATCTGCCGAGCTGCACTGCCCGACGTCAGAAGCCTCCCGGATGGGTGGCGAAATGTCTTCTAGACAACACAGCAAGTCTAGTTGCCTTGATTTACTGCTGCTTGATATACAATGACCTGGATGACTGACAGCCTTCATAGACATCAGGAAGGAGACACAGGAGCCTCAGGATCCACACCACCAGGTTCGGGAACAGTTATTACCCCTCAACCATTGGGAAGAAAGTACAAGAACCTCAGGACCCACACCACCAGATTCAGGAACAGATATTAGCCCTGCTGCCATCAGGAAGATCACAGTTCATCTGTATTAGATGCACACTACTTTAACACAGACCCAACTAAGAGAGTCTAGTATATTAAAAATTTCCAATCAGAGTCATTTTTGTTTAATGGTCTGCTGTGTCTTTGAATATTTTTCATAGTTGCAGGAATTGTCACTTGGCAGCTGAATTACAGACTGTGGGATCAAGCTGTGCGTGTTTTTATAGACAAATGGATCTTTCATTATGTATTGTGTTTGCCCGTTTCCCAGGCAGAATTCTGGCAGTTTGAGCTATGACTTTGCTGAAAGCCTCCTGATATATCTGCGATACCGACGCCATCTGTTGCTTGTGATGTGGGCTATATATAGAAATCCTCAGCCCTGTGGCGGTGACGTCTGTGGCTGCGTCATTTCACTTTTGTCATTCAAACTGGCTTCATTGGGCAAAAAAATGAGAGCTGCAGCATTCGTGGAGGAACATCCATGAGGCTGAACCTCCCCCTGTCTCTTCCCATCCTCTCTGCGGTCAGCAATGAATCTAAACTAAGCACAACTGTTAGGGAAAAATATGCCAGGCTGCTCAGTGAACTGAGCAGTCTGATACCATACCGACCGTGTGAACACAATCAAGCCAACTGATGCCGTACTTCGACCGTGCGAAGGATGTCAGTGGATTGACCTTCATCCTGTGGCCTTGTGGGGGCCTAATATTTATTTACTGCCCGTTACACCACTGGTGCTTAGGGCAGCAATGAAGGTCCTGCATCTCTGGTGGTGTTCAGGCTTCCTTCCTCGTGCCAGTAGCCTCCTCTCTGTTTTCACTATTGTTGACTATGCAAGTCCCACGTGGAGACTCAGAAATACCATCACACTCAGATGTAGAAGGATTCTTCATTGCTGTTTCCATACCAATTTTGTTTCACCAGTCAGTGTTGTTAGCCTTGAGCTGAACCTGGAGGATCGGTGGACCACTCTTAGTCTGGCCTCCACCCTTTGACCTGTTTGGCATGGTTGACCCTACCAGCAGCCAAAGTATAAAACCCTGACACCAGCCAGCATAGCTCTCTGAGTCATTGAGGCACGCGACGCTCCAAACCGCAACAAGGTTTTGGGCCTCTTGGAAGAGGTCTAATATTGCACAAGAGTAATTCTGCTTGATCCAGAATGTTGGAAAGATGTCACCCATTTGACACCGCATCAGAATCAAGTTTAATAATGCTGGCATATGTCGTGAAATTTGTTGTTTTGTGGCCCCAGTACAATGCAATACGTAATTATAAAAATGTATGAAGTACAATAAGAAGTGTATATATATATATAAAATTAGTGCAAAAAGAGGAGAATAGGTAGTGAGGTAGAGTACATGGGTTCATTGTCCATTCACAAGTCAGATGGCAGAGGGGAAGAAGCTGTTCCTGAATCGCTGAGTGTGTGTCTTCAGGGTCCTGTACCTCCTCCCTGATGGTAACAGTGAGAACAGGGTATCACCTGGGTGATGCGGGGGTCCTTAACGATGGATGCTGCCTATTTGAGGCATCACTCCTTGAAGATGTTCTGGATGCTGGTCAGGCTAATGCCCATGATGGAGCTGGCTAAGTTTACAACTCTCTGCAGCTTATTTCATCCCTGTGCATTAGTTCCCCCCCGCCCCCCCACACATACCAGATGGTGATACAGCCATTTAGAATGCTCTCCACACTACATCTGTAAAAAATTTGCTGGTTTCTTTGGTGACATACTAAATCTCCTCAAACTCCTAATGAAACATAGCTGCTGTCATGCCTTCTTTGAAGCTGCATTAATAGCTTGGGTCCAGGATAGATAATCAGAGATATTGACACTCGGGACTTTGAAATTGCTCACTCTTTCCATGTCTGGTCCCTCTATGAGGACTGGTGTATGTTCTCTCAGCTTACCCTTTACTGAAGTCCACAATCTTGCTATTCCTCTTTCCATTCCTAGCAGGCATACTGTGTGAAAATAAATCAGCCATGATCGGATGGCCAAACAGACTCAATGGGCTGAATGGCCTGATTATACTCCTATGTCTTATGGTGGTTCTGTAAGGAATTGAAACATTTGTGCAATACTTTGCATCAGCATTTAAAAATAGTATTAGCGCTGTTCTTGTTTAGATCACTGTGACACTTCCACCACCTACTTGTCCTCTAAGATGTTTGAAGCGGGATGTGTTGCAGAGGGAATGCGTAGTCACAGGGCACAGTGGTTGTCAGCGGAAAGGGTTAAAATTGCCATGGAAAAGGATATTAAGATATAAATAGTCTGTTGAAGAAGGGCCAACGGTAAGGACGAATGTAGCTGGGGTAATTTGAAGCAGCGTTTGACAGATAAAACTGTAGTTGAACAATTGGGGGTCTTTATTTAATTTATTTAGAGATACAGTGCAGAACAGGCATTTCCGGCCCTTTGAGCCACCCCGGCAAACCCCAGTTTAATCATAGCCTAATCACAATGACCAGTTAACCTACTAAAGCAATGTGTCTTTGGACTGTGGGAGGAAACGTGCACCCGGAGAAAACCCAGGTATTCTACGGGGTAAACGTGCAGACTCCTTACGGAGGATCCCGGTATTGAACTCCAGTCTCCGTGCCCCAAGCTGTAATAGCGTCGTGCTGGTCTTTAGCTGGAGATGGATCAGGAGCAGCTTAGATACTTTCCCACGAGAGAGAAACATAGAAACATAGAAAATAGGTGCAGGAGTAGGCCATTCGGCCCTTCGAGCCTGCACGCCATTCATTATGATCATGGCTGATCATCCAACTCAGAACCCTGTACCAGCCTTCCCTCCATACCCCCTGATCTCTTTAGCCACAAGGGCCATATCTAACTCCCTCTTAAATATAGCCAATGAACTGGCCTCAACTGTTTCCTGTGGCAGAGAATTCCACAGATTCACCACTCTCTGTGTGAAGAAGTTTTTCCTAATCTTGGTCCTAAAAGGCTTCCCCTCTATCCTAAAACTGTGGCCCCTCGTTCTGGACTTCCCCAACATCGGGAACAATCTTCCTGCATCTAGCCTGTCCAATCCCTTTAGGATCTTATACGTTTCAATCAGATCCCCCCTCAATCTTCTAAATTCCAACGAGTACAAGCCCAGTTCATCCAGTCTTTCTTCATATGAAAGTCCTGCCATCCCAGGAATCAATCTGGTGAACCTTCTTTGTACTCCCTCTATGGCCAGGATGTCTTTCCTCAGATTAGGGGACCAAAACTGCACACAATACTCCAGGTGTGGTCTCACCAAGGCCTTGTACAACTGCAGTAGTACCTCCCTGCTCCTGTACTCGAATCCTCTCGCTATAAATGCCAGCATACCATTTGCCTTTTTCACCGCCTGCTGTACCTGCATGCCCACTTTCAATGCCTGGTGTATAATGACACCCAGGTCTCGTTGCACCTCCCCTTTTCCTAATTGGCCACCATTCAGATAATAATCTGTTTTCCTATTTTTGCCACCAAAGTGGATAACTTCACATTTATCCACATTAAATTGCATCTGCCATGAATTTGCCCACTCACCCAACCTATCCAAGTCACCCTGCATCCTCTTAGCATCCTCCTCACAGCTGACACTGCCGCCCAGCTTCGTGTCATCCGCAAACTTGGAGATGCTGCATTTAATTCCCTCATCCAAGTCATTAATATATATTGTAAACAACTGGGGTCCCAGCACTGAGCCTTGCGGTACCCCACTAGTCACCGCCTGCCATTCTGAAAAGGTTCCGTTTATTCCCACTCTTTGCTTCCTGTCTGCTAACAGAAAAGGGTTGGATAATTAAAGCCACATCTCCCTGGAGAGCCAGTGAGTGCAAACTAGAGCAAACAACAGATGCCACGATATTAAACTCGGTGAGGACAAGACAGATTACAGAAAATTCAGTGTTTGATGGGTCTGGACCTGTACTCACTGGAATTCAGAAGAACGGTGGGGATCTTACTGAAACTTATCGAGGGTTGAAAGGCTGGAGTGGATGTGGAGAAGATGTTTCTAAGACTAGAAAGCGCAGCCTCAGATTAGAATGGCGTCCTTTTAGAATGGCGATGAGGAGGAACTTCTTTAGCCAGAGAGTGGTGAATCTGTGGAATTCATTGCCACCTGCAGCTGTGGAGGCCGAGCCATTGGGTATATTTAAGGCAGAGTTTGGTTAGTCAGGGCATGAAGGGCTACGGGGAGAAGGCAGGAGATTGGGGCTGAGGGGTAAATAGATCAGCCATGATGGAATGGTGGAGCAGACTGGATGGGCCAAATGGCCTAATTCTGCTCCTATCTCTTATAGTCTTATGGAAATAAAAAGAAAGTAAGCTCAGGGTGATTATCAGTGAAAATCAAAAGTATTTTACAAACGTGAAGTGTTGAGAGAGAAGTGGGATCCTAATCAGAGATAAAATCTCCTCGTACAGGTGAGCGGTTAGTTGACACAAGTGAGTATTATATGTCTATCTTTGTCAAACGCTGAAGTGGTTGAGATTCAGAATGAGCTGAAAACAGAAAAATGGAAATGTCGGAAATCTTAGCTACACTGAAGCTGAATCTCCTGTCAGATCCGATTACCCGCAGCCTTTTGTCACTTCCACCCGTCAGCTATAACCTCCCAGCATCTGACGTCATTTCCACTCCGTCCCGCTTCCATTTACCTGTCACTGCCTTCACCTGGATCCACCTATCACATCTCTCTGACTCCCCTATCATCCTAACACATCCCTCAGCTGGATCTAACCATCACCTCCCAGCTTCCGACATCATTTCCCCGGCAACACGCACACGCACATGCACACACACACACACACACACACACACACACACACACAATACTGGAGGAACTCAGCAGGCCAGGCAGCATCTATGGAAAAGAGTAAACAGTCCATGCTTTGGGCTGAGACCCTTCATCGGGACTGGAAAAAGGGATGAGTGAGAAGCTGGGGGGGGGGGAGGAAGAAGTACAAGGTGGTAGGTGATTGGTGAAACCAGGAGAGGGGGAGGGGTGAAGTAAAGAGCTGGGAAGTTGATTAGTGAAGAGATAAAGGGCTGGAGAAGGAGAAATCTGATAGGAGAGGGTAGAAAACCATGGAGCAGATGGAAGGGGGAGGAGCACAGAGGGAGGCAATGAGCAAGTAAGGAGATAAGGTGAGAGAGGGGAATGGGGAATGGCGAAGGGGGGCAATTACTACAAGTTCAAGAGATTGATGTTCATACCATCAGAGTGGAGGCTGCCCAGACAGAAAGTGTTGCTCCTGCAACCTGAGTGTGACCTCATCGCAGCAATAGAGGAGGCCATGGGTTGACATGTTGGAATGGGAGTGGGAAGTGGAATAAAAATGGGTGGCCACCGGGAGATCCCACTTTTTCTGGTGGGCGAAGTGCAAGTGTTCAGTGAGGTAGTCTCCCAATCTTCGTCGACATACAGGAGGCCACACTGGGAGCATCAGATACAGTAGATGACCCCAACAGACTTACAGGTGAAGTGTTGCCTCACCTGGAAGGACTGTTTGGGGCCCTGAATAGTAGTGAGGGGGGAGGTGTAGGGGCAGGTGTAGCACTTGTTCTGCTTACAAGGATAAGTATCAGGAAGGAGATCAGTGGGGGAGGGGACAAATGGACAAGGGAGCGATCCCTGCGGAAAACAGGAAGTGGGAGGGAGGGAAAGATATGCTTGGTGGTGGGATCCCATTGGAAATGGTGGATGATATGGGGAATTATGTGCTGAACACGGAGGCTGGTGGGGTGGTATGTGAGGACAAGAAGAACCCTGTCCCTGGTGGGGTGGCAGGTGGATGGTGTAAGGGCAGACATACACAAAATGGAAGAGATGCAGGTGAGGGTAGTGTTGATGCTGGAGGAAGTAAAAGCCCCTTTCTTTGAAGAAAGAGGACATCTCATGTGTTCTGGAATGAAAAGCATCCTGAGAGCAGATGCAGCAGAGATGGAACTGAGAGAAGAGGATGGTATTTTTACAAGTGACAGGGTAGGAAGTGGTATAGTCCAGGTAGCTGTGAAAATCAGTGGGTTTATAAAATATATCAATAAATAAACTGTCTCCAGAGATGGAGCCAGAGAGTGTGAGAAAGGGGAGGGGGGTGTCAGAAATGGACCAGATAAACTTGAGAACAGGGTGAAGGCAAAGTTGACTTAGTCAACTAGCTCAGCATGGGTGCAGGAAGCAGCACCAATGCAGTCATCAGTGTAGTGTAGGAAAAGTTGGAGAGTAATATCGGTGCAGGCTTGGAACGTAGACTGTTCCACAAAGCCGACGAAAAGGCAGGCTTAGCTGGGACCCATATGAACGCCCATGGCTACACCTTTGGTTTGAAGGAAGTGGGAGATGTGGAAGGAGAAATTATTGAGAGTGATGGTCAGCCTGCCTCATTTCCCCACTGCCTATCGCCTCCCCCCACCTGGATTCACCTACCACCTCCCAACTTCATTTCCCCATTTACCTATCACCCCCTCACCTGCATTCCCACTCTCTCAGCTCCCAGTTTCTGAAGGCATTCTCAGCTCCCGGTTTCTGAAGGCATTCCCACTCTCTCAGCTCCCGGTTTCTGAAGGCATTCCCACTCTCTCAGCTCCCGGTTTCTGAAAGCATTCCCCTTCTCTCAGCTCCCGGTTTCTGAAGGCATTCCCACTCTCTCAGCTCCCGGTTTCTGAAGGCATTCCCACTCTCTCAACATTTAACAAGTACATGAATTGTGCTAGGGCAGGGTTTCCCAGCCTATTTCATGCCATGGACCCCCACTATTAACTGACGGGTCTGTAGCTCCCAGGTTGGGAACCCTTCATCTCGAGGAACCTGAGTCAATACGCTGGCGTATGAGACTAATTCAGACAGATAATTTGGTTGGCCGGATGAATTATGCTGTTTGAATCATTTGAGATCAAAATCGAGTTCAAGCTGAAGTTTATTGTCACCTGATTGTACGTAAATACAGGCAAACATAACAACGTTCCTTTGGAGCACAGTGCCCCCACAGTACAATTATCACACAGCACGTAAAACAAAATGTTACCATGAATAAGTTAATAAAATATAATTAAAAATGCATGTGAACTGCACAGCACAGGTAAACAGTAAACAACTCGCTGTACTAGTAATGAGACCTTGATGGTGGCAGAGTATTCATTAGTCTTACAGCCTGAGGGAAGAAGCTGTTACCAGATTCAGAATCAAGTTTTATTACCACTGGCAATGTTGTGAGATTTGTTGTTTTGCAGCAGCAGTACATTGCAATACATTATAGCAACTATAAATTACAATAGGAAGTATATAGTATCAAAAATAAATGAAATAAATAATGCAAAAAGAGAGGGAAAGATATTGAGGAAGTGTTCATGGGTTCATTATCCATTCAGAAATCAGATGGCAGAGGGGAAGAAGCTGTTCCTGAAACATTGAGTGTGCGTCTTCAGGCTCCTGTACCTCCTCCCTGATGGTAGCAATGAGAAGAGGGCATGTCCTGGGTGGTGAGGGTCCTTAGTGATAGATGCCGCTTTTTGAGGTTTTGCCATTTTGAAGATGTCCTTGACGCTGACGAGGCTGGAGCCCATAATGGAGCTGGCTGAGTTTACAAATTCCTGCAGCTTTTTCTGATCCTGTGCAGCCACCCTCCATACCAGATGGTGTTACCCAGCTTGGCAGTCCTTGTCCTGATGCTCCTGTATCTCCTTCCTGACAGTAGTGGGTCAAACAGATTGGGTGGGTGGTAGGGATTTCAGTGATGCTTCGAGTCCTTCTCTGCAACACTCTGGTGAATGTCAAAATAGGAGAGGGAGGGAGACCCCGGTGATCCTCTCGACAGTTTTTACTATCCTCTGTAGGGTCTGTGGTCTCTATTTAGTTGTATTCCTTGCTTTGGGAACTGCCAATAAGTTGTCGCTCATCGTCAGTAGTGACATGTTAAGTCGGAAGATTGGATAGGTTAGGACTTTATTCCTTAGAACGTAGACAATTGAGAGCAGATTTGATAGAGGTATGCAAAATTATGAGGGGTATAGAAATGGTAAATGCAAATAGGCTTTTTCCACTGAGGTTGGGTGGAACTACAACAAGAGGTCATGGGTTAAGGTGAAAGGTGAAAAGTTTAAGGGGAACATAAGGGGAAGTTTCTTCTCTCAAAGGATCGTGAGAGTGTGGAACGAGCTGCCAGTGCGGAACGAGCTGCCAGTGCAAGTAGTGTATGCAAGCTTGATTTCAACGTTTAAGAGATGTTTGGTTATGTATATGGATGGTAGTGTTATGGAGGGCTATGGTCCCGGGGCAGGTCAATGGGAGTAAATGGTTTGGCATGGACTAGGTGGGTCAAAGGGTCCATTTCTGTGTTGTATTTTTCTATGACTCTGACCAGCCCAGCGCTGGTCCACATTTACCCACATACCTGTCATTCAGGAGTGCTTCCCAGTTAAATGAAACAGCTCAAATCAATAGATCACCTTTCTGGAGCATGCCAATTACACTCTGCCATCCAAAATACTTAACCATCCTTGCTAATCTCCACGCAGACTAACTGTAACAGTGAATGAGCTAATTATAACAAGGTCATGGCAGTGAATTGGATCCTGATGGCTTTTTGATGTCCAGAGGCTCCCATGATCTTTGCTTTTATGTTGGTTGTGGTTAATCATTGGCCTTGCATATGCTTTATGACAGACCAGGTGTAATTTATTAACATACAGTGAAACATTTAACAACTCAGAGGTTTCACGTCCATTCAAATAGAAGACGTGTGGTGCAGGGTTTATGTTTTCCCACCAGATCATGTTAGTCTTCGTTGTGTGTGCGGTTTTCCAGTTATTCTATTGTGCTTCTTTGTACTTACTGTGAACACCTACAAGAAAACAAATCTTAGGGTTGTATATGTTGACATAAATGTACCTTGATAATGAATTTACTTTGAACTTTGAGATCTGTGCTCCTTTGTCTGACTGACCAGGCGGAGACGATCACTCTACACTTTAGCACTTCATGTTTTTTACAGATAGAATCAATTGTGGTTTGCCCCTGATGGGTGTTTCTTTATTTTCCCAGCAAGCCCTTCACGTCACAATATCTCAGACTGGCGGATGCAGAGTATAGCTCGAGACTCAGACGACAGCTCAGACGATGAATTCTTCGATGCACAAGGTACAGAGTACAGATTTCTAAGGAAGGGGTCGAAAACTATGATAGTTTGGCCTTTGTAGGGATGGTTATTTTGAGGACTCAGGTCTCAGTTTAAATATTTTTAGCTACAGTACTGTGCAAAAGTCTTAGGCACATATATATAGCTAGGGTACCTGAGACTTCTGCACGGTACTGTAGTAATTGTCTGTATTGCACTACTGCAATAAAAAACAAATTTCATGACATATGTGAGTGATGATAAACCTGATTCTGATCTGGGTCTCTATTGTGGACTGAGAGTGGGAAGGGGGTAGGGAGAGGGGAATCATGGTTAGGAAAAGGGGAAGGGAGGGGGGAGGGAGCAGGAAGCACCAGAGAGACATTCTGTAATAATCAATAAACCAATTGTTTGGAATCAAATGGCCTTGTCTAGTGTCTCAGGGCTGGGTGTGTCAGCACCTACTTTACCCTCTGCCCCGGCACTCCTTCTCTGCCACTGGTCCCACACTGCTCCCACGGTGCTCCACCTTCACCATTCCCAGCATCATTTGCTCCTGCCAGATTTACAAACTCACCCTCCGCTCCACGTTGGCAAATACAGTACTGTGCAAAAGTCTTAGGCACCCTAGCTCTATATATGTGCCTAAGACTTTCGCATAGTACTGTGTCAGCTGAAATCCTGACTTTTCACAGTATACAGGGCCTGGAAACTGGTTACCTATCGAATAGAAACCTATTGAATATTGAAAGGTCAAGATAGAGTGGATGTGGAGAGGATGTTTCCAATGGTGGGTGAGTCTAAGACTAGAGGGCACAGCCTCAGAATAGAGGAACGTCCATTTAAAGGTTCAAAGGTTCATTTATTATCAAATCGTATAACTCTGAAATTCTTCTCCTGGTAGCCATGAAACGAGAACGAAAAGAGAAGCAGCACAATCATCAACTCCCAAATCCCTCCTCCTGCACAGAAAAATGAAAACAAACAGAACAGGCATATCAACGTCCAACTCCATCCTCCAAAAAAAACGAACAAAATGGAACAGACACACCCACCCCCAAATCGCTCTTCCTGCACAAAAAAGCAAACAAAAACAGAACATACATATCAACCCCCAGATCCTTCCTCCTGCACAAAAAATGAGAAAGATCAGGTGAAAAACATAGACCTTAAAAAAACTGTAAGACTAGAAAAAGAAGTCTATAGTCCAAGTCCACATCCAAAACTCAGAAAGCCTGGACAGCATTCTCCAGACGCAGTGGCAGGTTCTCCCCTCTCTGGTAGCAGAGCAATCAAAAGACAGGCAGTCGGGGCTCACCCTCTGCACTCACCTTGATGCTTCAATCTCCATCATCACGTTAATTGGAGAAAAATTGAAGCTTTAATCGGTAAAATGGAGTCAAACATTAGCTTACAGCCCGTCCCTCAGCCTGCCCAATACGAGGTTCACACACGCTGCCTCTGTCTCTGGGAATCCTCTCAGAGACTGCAGAACGCTGAAGCACCCAAATGATCTCCAAACTCCCACATTCACCTCAATGTTTCAATCTCCCTCGTCGCTTTAATTGGCAAAATGGAGTCAAACATTGGTTCACTCATGCTGCCTCTGCCTTTTGGAATCCTCTTGGAGACTGCAGAGCACTGGAACACCCAGACGATCTTCAAACAGCAAATCGCAGGCGGCATCCATGCAGAGTAAAACAGTTAAAGTTACAGCTCGTCTTTGATGAATCTGTTTGGGTTTTGATGACGATCACTGCTTTACTTGACCAGGGATTGTCAAATTGCTGTAAGAATTGGCCACACCATTTTCTCTTTTTCTGAATTCAGAAGGGGATGCACAAGCAGTGGTGAGGTTGTGTGGCTGCACAGTTCCTCAGTCTGGTTACATGTATACATCTTACACAGAGAGGAAGGAATTTATGACATACCTCGTGTTCGTATGCAATTAATTCCGTTGTTTAAGAGTCAAAGACAGTTATTTGTTCTTTACATTTTCTTTTTATCTACACAGAAGACTTTTCAGACAACGAAGAAAGCTTCCCTCAAGAAATAACGAAATGGAATTCAAATGACCTTATCGATAAAATTGAAGCGTGTGGAGAGACTGAGGAGAGGCCGTGTAAGCTCAATCTGTTCATAATGTTATTTCAATCCTCTGCAGAATGTACATCACTTTAGTTCAGTATTGTTTGAATAAGGCCCACAATGCCTGTGCTGCTTTAAGTGTAAAGCACAGTTGCACCCTAGTCATTGGCTGGTTAGTGTTCCTTCTTAACTAATTATATATCTAATCCTTTCCTTCAGTTCACTGCTACCACCTATTGAAGGTGCTGCATCCAACTTACGCCTAAAAAACATTAGCTTCATTTCCATTCACGTATTTGTTGGTCATCTGTTGTATCCAACAATGACAGGAGATCTGTGTGGGAAAATGGAAAAGCACTGGGACAGTTCCACTGTCCCGATCTTGGAGTTCCAGGTCCAGTGATATGGGTAGTCATCACAAACTGGGGTCTTGCTTGGTTGCTGTAGATGACCATTAGTTTGTCCATGCCTTGCCATGCACATCGCTCTCCGTCATATCCAACAATGACAGGAGACCTGTGCGGGAGAGTTTTTAAAGAGGGAAAGCTGTAACACTGGGGCAGTTCCACCCTCTTGACCTTGGAAGTGGTTCAGTGGTACGAGTAGCCGTCACAGACTGCAATGGAGGACCATGACATTTTTTGTGCCTTGAAATGCCCTTCGCTCTCCACAGAGCATTGGAGAACCACCTTCCTGGTCGTTAGATCTCACTGTAGATCTCACTTGCCCACCCTGCTGGAGCTGATTTTGCATGACCCTATCCCACCAGGGTACAAGGCTCACCACCACCCTCACCTCGTTGAGCCAGCCTGTTGAAGCAGGGTTCTGGGGTGTGGCTGCTATCGCATGCAAGCAGCTACCTGGAGCCACAGGTGAGAGCTGAATGTCTGGTGGGGACCAAAGGTGAGTGAGCTGCCCCCGAATGGACATGACAAGCACCCCCTCCCTGGACACCTCATACACCTCACTGAGGTTGTACAGGGGAAGCAATGACAGAGTTAGTGGCACCTAACCAAAAGCAACAGCAAAGGCCTTTTGCCTTCATTCACTGTAGGCATTCTTCTAGAATCCATAAACACAAATTCAAGCAACACACACAAAATGCTGGTGGAACGCAGCAGGCCAGGCAGCACCCATAGGAAGAAGTACAGTCGACGTTTCGGGCCGAGACCCTTCGTCAGGACTAATGGAAAAAAGAGGTAGTAAGAGATTTGAATATGGGAGGGGGAGATCCGAAATGATAGGAGAAGACAGGCGGGGGAGGGATGAAGCTAAGAGCTAGGAAGTTGATTGGCAAAAGGGATACAAGGCTGGAGAAGAGGGAGAATCATAGGATGGAAGGCCTTGGAAGAAAGAAAGGGGGAGGGGAGCACCAGAGGAAGATGGAGAACAGGCAAGGAGTTATTGTGAGAGGGAAAGAGAGAAAAAAAAATTAAAAATTAGGGATGGGGTAAGAAGGGGAGGAGGAAAGTCACAGTGGTCGGATCTCTGGCACTGCACCTGCCTCTGTGACTCAGAAGGGAACGGGGAAGAAGAGGCACGCTGTGGTGACAGGGCATTCATTAGTTAGTGGAATGGGAAGGAGGTTGTGTGGGTGAGAATGAGATTCCTGGATGTTATGTTGCCTCCCAAGTGCCAATGTCCGGGATATCTCATTTCAAGTCTTCAGCATCCTTCAGCAGGAAGGGGTGGTCCATGTAGGTACTAATGACGTGGGTAGGACGAGTGATGAGGTTCCGTATGGGGAGTTCGGAGAGTTAAGTGCTAAGTTAAAGAGCAGCACCTCCAGTGTTGTGATCTCAGGATTGCTACCCATGCCATTTGCTAGTGAGGCCAGAATGAGGAAGGTTATACAGTTTAACACGTGGCAAAGGAGTTGGTGTAGGAGGGAGGGCATAAGATATTTGGACCATTGGGCTCTCTTCCAGGGAAGGTGGGAACAATATAGAAGGGACAGTTTGCACCTGAACTGGAGGGGGACTAATACCCTAGCGGGGAGATTTGTTAATGCTGCACACTGAGGTTTAAACTAGAGTTGCAGGGAGATGGGAACCAGAAAGCTAGAACAGTTAGTGGAGAGGTTGTGGAGACAGATGTTGGTAAGACCTGAGACAAAATTAGGGATCAAAAGGTTGAGCATGGTGCATCTAGTGTCCTGAGCTGCATATATTTCAATGCAAGAAGTACCGTAGGTGGGTAACAGTGCTGAAGATGAGGGAGCTGGGTTGCAAACAGAGGCAGTGTGTAGTGAGGAGAGGCAGTTCATACAGTGAAATTGCAGTCAACAGGCTGAGTTGCAACGTAAAAGGCAGAATATATTGAATACAGAACTGAAGGTGTTATATTTGTGTCATAGTCATACTTTGTTAATCCCGGGGGAAATTGGTTTTCGTTACAGTTGCTCCATAAATAATAAATAGTAATAGAACCATAAATAGTTAAATAGTAATATGTAATTTATGCCAGTAAATTATGAAATAAATCCAGGACCAGCCTATTGGCTCAGGGTGTCTGACCCTCCAAGGGAGGAGTTGTAAAGTTTGATGGCCACAGGCAGGAATGACTTCCTATGACGCTCTGTGCTGCATCTCGGTGGAATGAGTCTCTGGCTGAATGTACTCCTGTGCCTACCCAGTACATTATGTAGTGGGTGGGAGACATTGACCAAGATGGCATGCAACTTAGACAGCATCCGTGTACAGAGTATGGTAGATGAACTTGCAGCACAGTTGCAGATTTGCAGGCATGATGTTGTAGGCATCACTGCATCATGGCTGAAAGAAGATTATAGCTGGGAGCTTAATGTCCAAGGGTACACATTGTATCAAAAGCGTAGACAGGAAGGCAGAGGGGGTGGCGGTGCTCTGTTGGTAAAAAATGAAATTAAATCATTAGAAAGAGGTGATGTAGGGTCAGAATGTGTTGATAATTTTTAGAGCACTCGGGGTTGAGCCCATTAGAGGAGCAGCTATTCTGAATTTGGTGTTGTGCAATGAACCAGAAATGATTAGAGACCTTAAGGTAAATGAACCTTTAGATTAGGAGGACACTCAGTCCTCGTTTATTGTCATTTAGAAATGCATGCATTAAGAAATGATGCAATGTTCCTCCAGTATGATATCACAGAAACACAGGACAGATCAAGACTAAAGCTGACAAAAACCACGTAATTATAACATATAGTTACAACAGTGCAAAGCAATACAGTAATTTGATAAAGAGCAGACCATGGGCACGGTAAAAAAAGAAGTCTCAAAGTCCCGATAGCCCATCATCTCACGCAGACAGTAGAAGGGAGAAACTCGCCGTGCCATGAACCTCCAGCGCTGCAAACTTGCCGATGCAGCACCCTGGAAGCACCCGACCACAGTCCGACTCTGAGTCCGTCTGAAAACTTCGAGCCTCCGACCAGCCCTCCGACACTGAGCACCATCTTTGCCGAGTGCTTCAACCCTGCCCCAGCCGCCGAGCAACGTGCAATCCCCTCCGGAGATTCTGGATCACACAGTAGCAGCAAAACAGGCATTTCGGAAGTTTCACCAGATGCTCCACCATGCTCTCACGTCTGCCTCCATCAAATCAGGATTGTGCACAGCACCCTACTTGACAGATAACAGATATCCATCACTGGAGTGGCCGCTGCGCGCTGCATCGCGCCACCATCTTCTCCGTTGTCATCTCCGTCTCCTGCGCTGTCATCTTGATTAGAGACCTTAAGGTAAAAGAACCTTTAGGCGCAAGTGATCATAATATGACCGAATTCACCCTGAAATTTGAGAAGGAGAAGCTAAGGTCAGATGTATCAGTACTACAGTGGAGTAAAGGTAATTACAGAGACTTGAGAGAGGAGTTGTCTAGAATTAATTGGAAAAGAACATTGGCAGGGATGACGGCACAGCAGCAATGGCTGGAATTTCTGGAAGCAATTCGGAAGGCACAGAATATATACATCCCAAAGAGTTAGAAGTATTCTAGAGGAAAGATGACCCAACTGTGGCTAACAAGAGAAGTCAAAGCCAGCATAAAAGCCAAAGAGAGAGGGCATATAATGGAACACAAATTACTGGGAAGTTAGTGGATTGAGAAGTTTTGAAAAACCAACAGAAGGCAACAAAAAAAAGTCAGCAAGAAGGTCACGATGTAAGCTAGCTAATAGGATTAAAGGTACATAAAATGTAAAAGAGTCAAGAGTAGATATTGGATCACTGGAAAACAATGCTGTAGAGGTAGTAAAGGGAACAAGGAAATGGCAGATGAACTAAATAAGTATTTTGCCTCATCTTTACTGTGGAGGATACTAGCAGTGTGGTGGAAGTTCCAGGTGTCAGGGGTTATGAATTGTGTGAAGTTACCATAAGTAGAGAGAAGGTTCTTGGGAAACTGAAAGGTGTGAAGGTAGATAAGTCACCTGACCAGATGGTGTACAGCCCAGAGTTTCTAAAAGAGGTTGCTGAAAAGATTGGGGAGGCACTAGTAATGATCTTTCAGGAATCGCTAGATTCTGGAATGGTTCCAGAAGACTGGAAAATTGAAAATGCCACTTCACTCTTCAAGAAGGGAGAGAGGCAGAAGAAAGGAAACTATAGGCTAGTTCGTCTCACCTCAGTGGTTGGGAAGATGTTGGAGTTGATTATTAAGGATGAGTTCTCAGTGTAAAGGTACTTGGAGACACGCGATAATATACAGGTGTCCCCTGCTTTTCGAACGCTCGTTTTACGAAACCTCACTGTTACGAAGAAAAGCAGCGCGCGATAAAAAATCAGCACGCGCCCCGAGCAGCTGCTCTCCCCTGATTCGGAACGGCATTACTTTAACACATGCCTGTGAGCAGCCGTTTGCAAGATGAGTTCTATGGTGTCGGAAAAGCCTGAAAGAGCTCGTAAGGGTGTTACACTTAGCGTAAAACTAGACATAATTAAGCGTTTTGATTGTGGTGAACAAAGTAAGGACAACGTGAGTTTGGCTTGTGGAAGCTGACGAACATGATGTTGAAGAGGTTTTGGCATCCCATGACCAAGAACTGACAATGAAGAGCTGATGCAATTGGAAGAAATAAGAATAACAATCAAAACCGAATGAGTAATGATAAAGTACAACTTTAATTTTGAAAGGGTACGTCGGTTTAGGAGATACTTGCAGGATGGTTTGAGTCCTTACAAAGAACTGTATGAAGGAAAAATGCGCGAGGCTCAGCAGTCAAGCAAGCCTTCCACATCAGCCACAGCAGACGACGAACCTCGACCTTCGACATCGAGGCAGGCAGTCATAGGAGATGAGCTGCCTGCTCTAATGGAAACAGACGACGATGAGGTGACACCCCAGTGTCCCACCACCCCAACCCCCAGGCCACGGACAGATACCGACTTGCGGAGAATGCAACGGTTGCCAGGACGCACACAGCACATCTTTAAGAAAAAAGCCGAAATAAACATGCTAATTAATTAGGTGCCGCTGACGCATAATAGTCAGCTCAGATCAGAGACGACGGAAATCGGCACTGATCTGGGCCGACAATTACATGTCGGGCGGCACCTAATTAATTAGCATGTTTATTTCGGCTTTTTTCTTAAAGATGAGCTGTGTGCG
The DNA here is from genome assembly GCF_030028105.1 of Mobula birostris. Classification (NCBI taxonomy): domain Eukaryota; kingdom Metazoa; phylum Chordata; class Chondrichthyes; order Myliobatiformes; family Myliobatidae; genus Mobula; species Mobula birostris. The sequence continues at coordinate 52,745,150 of NC_092391.1, forward strand.
TCCCGGCTACTGCTGCATTCCTGCGTGGTTCATGGCAAGGTATCGCTCGGCGGCCTGGAGGGTGGGGGCCACTGCACCACCCCAGCCTGCAACGACTCAGTCTAACACACCATCATCAGTGTGCTCGGCGCTGTCTTCCCGGTTCCCGTAGGTGATACTACACTGTACATACATTATTTCTACTTTATATCGGCTGTGTATTTTTATGTGTTATTTGGTATGATTTGGCAGCTTCGTAGCTTAAAGGTTACTGGAGAGAGTGTTCTTGCCAACAGCGCTTTAGATTTTTGCTACGGAGAACAGTTCAGTAATGATTGTGGAAAAGTATTTCTACTTTATATAGGCTGTGTATTTATCATATCATTCCTGCTTTTACTATATGTTACTGTTATTTTAGGTTTTATGTGTTATTTGGCATGATTTGGTAGGTTATTTTTGGGTCTGTGAAAGCTCACAAAATTTTCCTATATAAATAAATGGTAATTGCTTCTTTGCTTTACGACAGTTCGGCTTACGAACCGTTTCATAGGAACGCTCTACCTTCGGATGGCGGGGGAAACATGTAGACTATAGTCAGCCTGGTTTCCTCAAGGGAAAATCTTGCATGACAAATATATTGAAATTCCTTGAATAAACAACAAGCAGGATAGACAAAGGAGAATAGGTTGATGTTGTGCACTGGAATTTTCAGAAGGCTTTTGACAAGGTGCCATACGTGAGGCTGTTTAACAAGCTACGAGCTCATGATACTGCAGAAAAGATTCTGGCATGGTTAAAGCAGTGGTTGATTGGTTGGAGGCAAAGAGTGGGAATAAAGGGAGCCTTTCCTGACTGGCTGTCAGTGATTAGTGTTGTACCACAGAGGTCTGTGTTGGGACCGATTCTTTTTACATTCTGTGTCAATGATTTGGATGATGGAATTGATGGCTTTGTTGCAAAGTTTGCAGACAATATGAAGATAGGTGGAGGAGCAGAGTTTTGAGGAAGTAGAGAGAGTCTACAGATGAACTTAAACAGATTAAAAGAACAGGCTTTGAAATAGCAAATGGAATACCGTGTCAGGAAATGTACGGTCGTGTACTTTGGTAGAAGAAATGAAAGGGTAGACTATTTTCTAAATGGAGAGAATTTACAAGAAACTGAGACACAAAGGAACTTGGAAGTCCTTGTGCAGGTTGAATCTGTTGGGAGGAGGGCAAATGCAATGTTAGCATTCATTCCAAAGGGACTAGAATAATAAAACAAGGATATAATGCACTAGTGAGGCCTCACCTGGAGTATTGTGAGCAGTTTTCGTCCTTTATCTTAGAAGGGATATGCTGAAACTGGAAAGTGCTCAAAAAAGGTTCGTGAAAATAATCTATCCGTTATTTATTTTTATACACACATTCTTTCTCTCACTCTCCTTTCTCTCCCTCTGTCCCTCTGACTATACCCCTTGCCCATCCTCTGGGTTCCCCCCCCCCCACCTTGTCTTTCTCCCCGGACCTCCTGTCCCATGATCCTCTCGTATCCCCTTTTGCCAATCACCTGTCCAGCTCTTGGCTCCATCCCTCCCCCTCCTGTCTTCTCCTATCATTTTGGATCTCCCCCTCCCCCTCCCACTTTCAAATCTCTTACTCCTCTTCCTTCAGTTAGTCCTGACGAAGGGTCTCGGCCTGAAACGTCGACTGCACCTCTTCCTACAGATGCTGCCTGGCCTGCTGCGTTCACCAGCAACTTTGATGTGTGTTTCATGAAAATAATTACAGGATTGAACAGCTTGTCATATGAAGAGCATTTGATGGCTTTAGGCTTGTGTTAACTAGAACTCAGAAGAATAAGGGGTGACCTCATTAAAACCTATTGAATGGTGAAAGGGAAAAGGCAGGAGATTGGGGCTGAGAGGAAAATTAGATCAGCCATGATGAAATAGTGGAGCAGACTCAATGGGCCACATGGCCTAATTCTGCTCTTATATCTCGTGGTCTTATGGTCTTTTATGAGATTGAAGTGTTTTACAGTGAATAAGCATTTACTGCTTACTTGCTGCCTTTTACGCCACTGGCGTTTAGGACAGCAATGAAGGTTCTCCATCTCTGACGCTGTTCTCGGTTTTCACTACTGTTAGTTATGTGAGTCCTGGGTGGAGACTCAATCATACCATCACACTCAGATTAAGAAGTGTTCTTCATTGCTGTTTCTTTAACAGTTTTGTTTGACCAGTCAGGGTTGTCAGCCCTGAGCTGAACCCCCGAACCTGGAGAACTGGTGGACCACTCTTAGTCTGGCCTCTACCCTTTGACCCATTTGGCATGGGTGACCCTATCAAGAGCCAAAGCGCAGAGCCCTGACTCCAGCCAGCATAATTCTCTGGGTCACTGAGGCACTTAAGCCTCCAAACCGAACAAGGTTGTCGTCCTTTTGGAGGAATGAACATTTAGTTCCCTTTTTAATGTTGGAAAGCTCTTACGGCCGTTTCCATAGCGCAATGAAATGGTGACAGGATAATTCATGCTATCAATGGAAATTGAGGGTTATTGATCAGAATTCAGCTATACTTACTTTGATAATAAATGTATTTCAAATCCTTTGAATCCAGCAAAGTGTACACATGTGGCAACTTAAATGCAATGTGGATGCAGAAATTGCTTCATTTATGGTTGATTGCATAGATGCTGTCCATTACTGAGTGCCTTTATGCTATTACTGACTGATTGTTCTCTCCCAGGTGACTTGTACCAAGGCCAGTTGAGAGACTATATCCCAACCAGTGCAGAACAGCTCAATCCAGTTGAGGTATGTGACTTGATAAGAAACTGATGATATCTGTTTTGTATGCAAGAACAATTAGCTTATTATTAATGGCAAGGTAATAGTTGACATGTCTTAAACCACTGAGGTGACAATTATCTTAATAATTCCAATAGAAAGCCACCACAATTTCTGAGGCAGTTGTTAGCCCCCAGTGTTGGAACAATACAACGATCCCATGTTCTACTTACTCTGGAATTAGAGTCATAGAAAAGTACAGCACAGAAGCAGGCCCTTCTGCCCATCCACTCCATGCTGAACCATTTCAACTACCTACTCCTATCAACCTGCACCCGGACCATAGCCTTCCATACCCCTCCCTTCCACGTATCTATCCAAATTTCTCTTAAACATTGAAATTGAGCTCGCATGCACCACTTGTGCAGACAGTTCGCTCCACACTCTCACCACCATCTGAATGAAGAAGTTTCTCCTCATGTTCCCCTTAAACATTTCACCTTTCACGCTTAACCCATGACCTCAAGTTGTTGTCCCACTCAACCTCAGTGGAAAACTCCCGCTTGCATTTACCTATGTGTTGCAACCCTGACCCTGGTTTTTCTATGTTAGAACATAAAATTTAGTTTAAAAGATAAATGCACATACAAAAAGGTGCAATAACTCAGTTTTTTCTATCTTAGAACATAGAATTTACCATAAAATACACACGTACAAACCAAAAGATGCAATAACCTACACAGTTATTTCTTATAGTGGGAAATGATATGAATTATTACATTATCATATTTTATGTCACTTAAAATCTATCAAGTGATCTCATGTGCTTGACCAAGTTAACTAAAACTGGACCTTGATCATTTGAAAAAATTTCTTAAGTAAATCAAGGTTGGAGAATTTTCATTTTCACAGTGATGGAACCCTCACCTCAGACAATGTTATTTATTGAACCCTCCCCACCTCAGACGATGTTATTTATTGAACCCTCCCCACCTCAGATGATGTTATTTATTGAACCCTCCCCACCTCAAGACAATGTTATTTATTGAACCCTCCCCACCTCAAACGATGTTATTTATTGAACCCTCCCCACCTCAAGACAATGTTATTTATTGAACCCTCCCCACCTCAAACGATGTTATTTATTGAACCCTCCCCACCTCAAGACAATGTTATTTATTGAACCCTCCCCACCTCAAACGATGTTATTTATTGAACCCTCCCCACCTCAGACGATGTTATTTATTTTTGTATTTAAACCCCACCTCAGATGATGTTTTTAATTTAAACCCCACCTCAAGCGATGCCATTTAATATTTTTTAAATTTAACCCCCACCTCAAACGAGGCTGTTTAATTTATAGTTGTTACTGAACACCCAGCTGTTGCTGAGAACTGAATGATTTCTAACATTGAAATAAAAGTACGAACTATGCCCTGATTAATTGGAATTAAAAGGAAAATACCAGTTGAGTATCTGAGATTTGATAATTCTGATTTGTCTGCAATTCAAAGACTCTTAAAGCCCAGAGATTTTCTCACATCTCCTCCATCCTCTCAGAATTAAAATCAGGTTTAATATTACTGGCATATATCATGAAATTTGTCCTGCAGCAGCAGTGCAATGCAATACACAAAAAACTATACATTACCAGGAGAAATATATAAAACTAAATTAAGTAAGTAGTTCAAAAACAGAGCAAATATCCAAGAGAGGTAGTGTTCATGGATTCATTGTTCCTTCAGAAACCTGACGGTGGAGGGGTATTATTGCATTGTCAATCATGTGATGTTGGTGTGCTTTCCATCCCAGATGGCAGGAGAAGGAAAGAAATAATCTGCAAGTACAGACCAGTCAGGCCCTTCCACAGCAGCACACACTCATTAACGTACTCCAGAACTGGAACCGCCATCAGTAATTTGAAAACCATGTCAGCTGCTTTGCTCACTGCAGAATCTCAGAAACCACAAAGTACAACCAGTTTGGAATGGCGGTGGTTTGTAATGGAGCTGGAATAATTTTTAATCAGGCACTGGTGGAAAACTACCAATTTCTTTGAAAAGTATAATAGTCTGTTTTAGCAGGCAGAGATTCAATAGAACTTCTAACTTAAAATACAACCAGTTTTCCATTATAAACACCCCTCATTTCTGCTGTGGAGTGTGGGACCGAATGATCTACTCATATGTTCCAAACTTCAAAGTAAATTTATTATCAAAGTACATATATATCACCATATACAACCCTTGAGGTTCATTCTCTTGTAGCCATTCACAGAAAATACAAAGAAATGAAAAAAAAAGCAATAAATATTGAGGACATGAGATGAAGAGTGCTTGAAACTGAGTCCATTGGTTATAAGAACAGTTAAGTGATGGGACAAGTGAAGTTGTGGGAATAGTTCATTGTTGGTGTGAGTGAAGTTATCCCCTCTGGTTCAAGAGCCTGATGGTTGAATGGTAATAACTGTTTCTGAACTTAGTGGTGTGGGTTCTGAGACTCCTGTAACCCCTTACTGATGGCTGAGAGGTAATAACTGTTCCTGAACCTGGTGTTATTGGTCCTGGGGCTCCTGCACCTCTTCTTGAAGGTTTAGGGGTAATAGCTGTTGATGTACTTGGTGCTGCGGGTCCTGAGGGTTCCATACCACCTCTTGATGGAAGTAGCAAGAAGAAAGTATGGCCTAAATGTGGGGGTCCTGAGGCTCCTCTACCACCTTCCTGATGGTTGAAGTTTAATAACTGTTCCTGAAGCTGATGCCTCCATTGATGTTGTTTTAATTTATTGTCTAAGTTTCACAATTTAGCATTAGTGTTGTAGAAGTTGCAGCTAACCATTTAATGTAACGTTAAATTCCAGTTTATTTTAAACAGCAGCCAGGTGATGCCCTGAGGCTCTGGTATTATGCTGAGATATGTAATTGTGAAACTGCTACTTCAGCGTTGTGTAGGGAAATGTTAGGAAGGGTTATATTATTGATAGCCTAGGATAGTGGTGAATATTGGTAGCTTGGGTTGGGGTGTTTGATGTTTGCCAAGCTTGTCAATTAGCTTGCTGACGTTTCATCACCAGTGGCGTTGGTGTTTCTCTTGCGAATGCTCTTGGTCCTGATTGGCTACCCCATCTGTTCTATAGGCCTCTATTCTCTTGGTCCTGATTGGCTACGCCATCAGTTGACCTTTCAATTCTATTGGCGCTTGTTTCATTGGTTCTTAGGATCTCATAGTTGACATCTAGTTCAATATGTTTGTTTATGGAGCTATCAGGAGAGAACCACTCTTCTAACAATTCTCATGCCTGCTTTGCATTTGCCTGCGCCAGGACCTCTGCAGTGTCCCTGTTAAAGTGGTGTCTTTCTTGGTCTTCATGTACTGAGATCAGTGACTATGGATCATATCTCTATATCGCCAGTTTGTGTTCCCATAAACAAGTTGAGAGTTTGCGTCCTCCTGGCCGACATAGTTCTTGTTGCAGTCTCCAAGGGTGATCCTTTACACAACATTGCTTTTATTAATAGCCTGTCAAATCTAGTGACCACATCAAGAATACAAGACTAAAGCTACATGAAACATCACTTTGCAATTCAGAAGAGCCTGATTTAATGTGTGTTGTTATGTAAATCTAGCTTCGCTTGAGAACCTCATTCATTCCCCATATGAAAACCGATGGAAGAGAGAGTTCCCAGCCTGACCACTCTATTTGAATCACGGAACAGTAACACCTAGGGCGGTCCAACTTTCCCATTTCCCAACCCTTTCCCTGAAATCCTGTTATTTTTCCTTGCTTGTTCAGATCCATTTCCCTTTAGGAAGCCACTAGTGCTTGAACTATAGAAATTCAGTGTGAACATGCTACATGTGATTAGGAGTTCGAGCATATGTTACTGTTCATTGGTAGGGGAGGTAAATACAGTGATGAGCAAGGTTGTAGATCAGTGACAAAGGCCAGGGCTGAGACCGCATCTTGGGTCCTGTGGACCTTATCAAATAAAGGCTCTCACCACAGAGCCAGTGATCATAAGACCATAAGATATAGGAGCAGAAGTAGGCCATTTGGCCCATCGGGTCTGCTCTGACATTTCTTCATGCTTGATCCATTTCCCTCTCAGTCCCAATCTCCTGCCATCTCCCTGTATCCCCTCATGCCCTGATCAATCAAGAATATATCTATCTCTGCCTTAAATATCCCCAGTGACGGGCCGGCTGGTGGCGCAATGACATCGGTGCCGGACCTGGGAGCGGAGGTTCCCGGGTTCAAAACCAGTCGGGTCCGCTCCCAAGTACGCTTTCCATCCGTGCCGGGTTGAGTGTCGAGTTCGCAACTCGACCTCATAAAATGAAGGGAAAATACTTCGAAAATGTCTGTGTGAGGAGTGGCGCACCACACTGTCTCTCTCTCTCTCACTCTGCGCCTTGTAAAACTCCTGAAAAAGACATCATCACGGACGCACACACACGCACAGACTAGCATGCACGCAGGCACATGCCAAGTATATATATCCCCAATGACTTGGCCTACATAGCCACCTGTGGCAAAGAATTCCACAGATTCACCATTCTCTGGCTAAAGAAATTCCTCCTCCTCACCTCCTTTCTAAATGAATGTCCCTTTATTCTGCAGCTGTGTCCCCTGATCTTAGACTCCTCCACAACAGGAAACATCCTCTCCATATCCAAGGGCTTTCAACATTCAATAAGTTTTATTGAAATCTCTTCTCCTTCTGAATTCCAATGAGTACAGGCCCAGAGCCATCAAACACTCCAATGGGATGAAAATAGTGCAGAGAGGCTTATTAGACTAACACCTGAAGTGGATGTGATTGGACAGGTCGGGTTTGCAAATACTGTAGTTCAGAAGGGTGAGAGGGGACTTGATTGAATCATGCTCGAGACCAAGGGATGTAAAGAGGACATTTCCTCTTGTGAGAGAATCTAGAACGAGGGGCCATGTTTGAATATAAGGTGTCACTCATTTATATCGGACGTGACGTGAGTGGTTCTATCAGGGGGTTGTGAATCTGTACTTACTGTCCATTACACTGTTGGCGTTTAGAGTGGATGAAGGTCCTCCATCTCTGGCAGTGTTCAGGGCTTCCTTCATCGTGTCAGTAGCCTCCTCTCAGTTTTCACTACTGTCAGCCACGCAAGTCCCAGGTGAACACTCAGGAATACCATCGCACTCAGATGTAGAAGGATTCTTCATTGCTGGTTCCATAACAATTTTGTTTGTACCAGTCAGGGTTGTTAGCCCTGAGCCGAACCCCCGAACCTGGAGGACCAGTGGACCTCTCTTAGTCTGACCTCTGCCCTTCTACCAAGAGCCAAAGCATAAAGCCTTGACTCCATCCAACAAAGCTCTCCAGGTCATTAGAGCACACAAGGCTCTAAACCACGACAGGGTTGTGGGCCTCGTGGAGGTGTAAATCTGTGGAGGGTGGTTATCACAATATTTGAATATTTTTGAACTGAGGAAAAGCAAGTAATGAAATACTTGCAGGAGTAACGAGCTGTGGTTAGAATCAGATCAAAATAATCTCATTAAATGGAAGAGCAGGTTTCGGGTGAGGGGGTGGGCGAGTCATGTACTGCTGCTTCTAATCCATCCGGCTCATATGAATCTCATTCCACTACCACGGCTCAGTCAAAGTCAAGCTTACTGTCATATGCACATGCATGCCTGGGTCTAATGAAACTCAATGGTACAAGCACGTAGCAACAGATCCACAAGAAAATTTACATAGCAGTGTTCACAAGGAACACATTAACCTAAATTGTAATAAGTTTTACCAGAAGGAACAAACAATAACAAAATCCATTATACATTGTCAACACTAACCACTCACAGCATTAAGTTGTTCCTGTTTTCATGATGCCTTTCATTTTCTTGCCAATCACATTTAATCTACATCCTCTGATTCTGGACTCTGGCACCAAAGGGAATGTTTTTTGCTCCTGTCTGCATTCCTCATTTTCAACACCTCTGTCCATCTGTCCATCTCAGCTGTAGGACAACAGTCCGTTTCGTCAGCTTTGCTCTGAAACAAAAATTCCTCATTCCTGCAATAATTCCCATTCATTTCTTTGGCATTTCTCTGTCTTCACATTCTTCCCAAAGAGCTGTGATTAAAATTGTACCAGATGTTCCAGTTATGACCAGACCTTTGTAACACACACAAAATTCTGGAGGAACTCAATAGATCTGGCAGCATCTATGGAGAGGAATAAACAGTTGATGTTTTGGGCCAAGACCTTCTATAAGGACTTCGATGAAGGGTCTTGGCTCGAAATGTCGACTGTTGATTCTTTTCCATGGATGCCTCCTGACCTGCTGAGTTCCTCCAGCATTTCGTATGTGTTTTGACCAGACTCTCCAACACACATAAAATGCTGGAGGAACTCAGCAAGTCAGGAGGCATCCAACACTAACCACTCACAGCATTAAGCACCTGCAGAATCTCTTGTATTTATGACCAGACATCTGTCTGGTAAACATTTACAATGACTCCCTTATGTTTGCATTGTCTCCGTTCAGGAATCCTGGTATTGCATGTGCTTTTTAAACCACTTTCTCAATCTTATCTGCCCTTTAATTACTTAGTTACAATAACCCACTGTCATTTCAACAATCATGCAAACTTGTACAATTGTGTTCAAATCAAATCAAGTTTAACAATCATTCAACCATACATGGATACAGCTGAATGAGACGGTGTTCCTCTGGGGCCAGGGTGCAAAATGTACACAGCATATTCAAAAAAATGAGAACAAAAAACAGCCACACAAGAAAGCGCACACACACACACACACACACACACACACACACATATATATATGTTTATATATAGTAAGGTAATGTTCAGTAAGGTAATTTAAAATATTGCCACTGAAACAGTGTGTGTGTGTGTGTGTGTTTCTGTCATCTTCATAGCTTACCATGCTAAGGTTGTAATATTAGAAAACTGTTTGAGAATTTGTGTTGTTCTTGTGAACATCAGTTCTAAATGTTATTTGCACAATTTATTTTTTTCTCTCTGCACATTAGGTGTTTGACAGTCTTTTTTAATGGGTTTTATTGGGTTTCTTTGCTTTGTGGCTGCCTGTCAGGAGACGGATTTCAAGGTTGTATATAGAATACGTACTTTGATAATAAATGTACTTTGTAATGTACTTCCTAGAATATCTCTAGTCCTTTAGTTTTCTGCATCTCCTGACTTGGTCTGTGTTTTCATGCAGATACACAACACTCTTAAAAATAAGAGTGTCAGTACCTCTATACCAAAGATTACAGTTACAAGTTTACCAGCAGTAAGTAAAATTAAAGCTGTAGTTCTGGTGCCCTTACTGCTTCTGAAGTGTATTGATTTAAGCAACGTAATAATGTTAAGCTTCTCTGCTAAGAACATGCAAGGAAGGAAGCCTCACTGTGGATACATTTCCTCATGAGCAGGGCTGAAGCTGTTGACTGAGATCTGTGATCAGCTTGGCTTGACTGGCCTTTATTTTTCTGTCTCGCTGCACCTGAACGCTTGGGCATTCAGGGACAATGCAGTGGACTATTGTCATCTTACAATAGATTGCCCATTTGCCAGCACTATCCAGCTGCATGATAAGCACGACTGGGTAGCAAACGCTCGCGCACATTCCAGTGGAATTACAAGTTACAGACAGGAGACGGAACTGGACATTTGTCTCTTTGCAGCCACCCAGCGATTGCTGCCTTGGCTGGCGTGTGTCCGCACAAAGTGCCAGTCGTACACCTGGGGCTTTCCTGCACTGTGGATCTGAGCGTGATCTTACCCTGGATCACTACTCCTATTCCAAATCACTTCACACGAACAGTAACACAAGGCATAAAACAGAATAAAGAAACACACCAGTTAACTGTATGAAACAAAGTTGACCAAATTCATCATCTGGCTTTCTGGCCTTTCAGACCATAAGACACACGAGCAGAATTGGGCCATTCAGTCTGTCGAGTCTGCTCCACCATTCCATCATGGCTGACTTATTATCCCTCTCCACCCCATTCTCCTGACTTCTCCCTGTAACTTTTGACACCTGAATAATCAGGAACCCATTGACCTTCGCTTTTAATATACCCAATGGCTCGGCCTCCACAGCTGTCTGTGGCAATGAATCCCACAGATTCACTACCCTCTGGGGAAAGAAATTCCTCCTCATCTCCGTATTAAATGGGAGTCCCTCTATTCCAGGAGTTCCCAAGCTGAGGTCCACGGATCGCTCCATGTCTTAAAAATGGTTGGGAACCCCTGCTCTATACTGAAGCTGTGCCTCTGGTCCTCGACTCCTCCACTATACAGCACAGTACAGGCCCTTCGGCCCACAATATTTTGCCGACCTTTTAACCTACTCCAAGATCAATCTAACCCTTCCTTCCCACATGGCCCTCCAGTTTTCTATCATCCACGTGCCCAACAAAGAGTCTCTTAAATGTTCTTAATGTATCTTCCATTACTACCACCCTTTCTGCACACCCACCGCTCTCTTAAAAAAAATCTACCTCTGATATACTCCCTATATTTTCCGCCAATCACCTGAAAAAATTTTGCCCCTCATACAATATTGGCCATCTCTGCCCTGGGGAAAAAGTCATGACTGTCCACTTATTGCTTATCATCTTAAAGGTTGGGATCTTAGAGGAGAATTTTTTGACATCTGAGGGGGTTTGTAAGGTGTGATGAGGAAGATGCAGCCTGTTTTCATTTGGCCTTGTGGAAAGTTGTAGAAAGTGGTGAAAATGCTCGCAGAGCTGGGAAGTTATGCTGAATTTGCTGAACATTGAATCTATCACTTTAATGCATTTGTCGTTGTTGGATGATGCAATTTTTTATGTTAAACTAACTAATATCTTTGAACTGCCATTATAGAACAGTATAGCACACGAACAGGCCCTTCGGCCCACAATGTTGTACTGAACCAATCAAACCAGTAGATAGATGCCGAACTGAACTAATCCCTTCACAAGGTTCATATCCTTCTGTCCTTTCATGTTTTCACATTGTAGATTAGCATTTAGACAGAGTGGGAGAATGGGCAAAGAAGCAACAGATAGAATACAGTGTTGGGAGTGTATGGTCATGCACTTTGATAGAAGAATTGGAGAGAAAAATCAAAAATCTGAGGCGCAAAAGAACTTTGGAGTCCTTGTGCAGGATTCCTAAAGGTTAATTTGTAGATTGAGTCAGTGGTGAGGAAGGCAAATGTGATGTGAGCATTCATTTCGAGAGGACTAGAATATAAAACCAAGGATGTAATGTTAAGACTTTAGAAAGCACTGGTGAGGCCTCACAGAATACTGTGAGCAGTTTTGGGCCCCTTATCTTAGAAAGGATGTGCTAAAGCTAGAGAGGGTTCAAAGGAGGTTCACACTTAAACTGGAGATGAGGAGGAATTTCTTTAACCAGAGAATGGTGAATCTGTGGAATTCATTGCCACAGGCGGCTGTGGACGCATTGGGTATATTTAAGGCAGATGTTGATAGATTCTTGATTAGTCAGGGCATGAAGGGATATGGGAGAAGGCAGGAGACTGGGGCTGAGGAAAATTGAATCATCCATGGTGAACTGGCGAAGTAGACTCGATGGGCCAAATGACCTAATTCTGCTCCTATAGCTTATGGCCTTATATTGTAATTGTTAATTTTATTAATGAGATTATGGTCACAATGGCTTCTACATCAACTTACACTGATATTGCACAGTAACAAATTTATATAAATTAATTTAGTTTTTTGGTCAAAGTCAAGTTTATTGTCAGATGCGCAAGTCCATGTGTGAACAGATGCAACAAAACTGTACTGGCAGCAGTGCCAAGCACACATAGTATGATATAAACAGCCTGATAGCATGAATATCCATTTTTCCTTCCCTCCCCTCTTCCTTTCCTTGTGAGGTGACCTTTCACCTCTTTTTACCTGCCAGTCACCTCCCTCTGGATCTTCTCCTCTCAAGTCAGATTCCTTCTTCTCCAACCCTTGACCTTCCACACCAACCTGGCTTCACCTAATACCTGCTAGCTATCCTCCTTCCTCTGCCCTCCCCCACACCTTTTTATTCTGGCAGCTTGCCCCTTCCTTCTCAGTCCTGAAGAAGGGTTCCGGCCTGATATGTTCACTGTTTATTCATTTCCATAGATGCTGCCTGACCTGCTGAGTTCCTCCAGCATTTTGTGTGAATTGCTTTTGATATATACAACGTTCACACGAAAAGTCATGAACATGTTGTTTTACAAGAAAGATCAAAAAAGACTTATTTGTAAGTCCATTTTAATGCAATGCGATCAAAGAGGTCGTGTAGCTGCTAATCTCTAGTGGTTGCAGCACTTCAGTGAACTTGAAACAATTAGTCTGTTTTTGGTAGTAAAATATAGGCCAAGAGAGTTTCAACAGTATGATTGTTTAGTAAGGAGACTTACATGTTTTCCAGCGTTAGCTTTCTTCTTTCTGGCTTTGATTATTACTTGCAAGGCAACGATTGGCCAAAAGTTTACATTGTCCAGTCCTCTTCCAGTAGTTTCCTACCACAAAAAGAAGGCAAAAAACCACGTTATAGACTAGTGACCTCCCCAATCCAGCACACTTGCTCCATTCACTGGGTACAGAAAAGCTGCTCTCCCCTCCAGGGCCAGTTTTACTCCTCACACTTTACCACTTGTGACAGCTAACTGATCCGTTGGAACGTCACCTGGTGATTCCCTTTGTTTTCCCTTGTTCCTTTCCTTTCCCTGCCCAGAATGTTTGAATACTATTGGGGGCAACACACAAAATGCTGGAGGAACTCGGCAGTCAGGCAGCATCTACGGAAATTAATAAACAGTTAATGTTTTGGGCTGAGACTCCTTGTCAGCACTTGGCCTGAACTTCGACTGTTTATTCCCTATCATAGATGCTGCCAGACCTACTGAGTTCCTCCAGCATTTTGTGAGTGTTGCTCTGGATTTCCAACTTCTGTAGACTTCCTTGTGTTTATGATCTGCAGAAACTCTTGTGTGGATAATATTAGGAATTTGTTTTATGGAAGTAATGGTGCAACATTGTTTAAATAAACAGAAAATGCAGGTCAGGCAGCATCTGTGGAAAAAGTAACAGAGTTAACATTTCAGGTTGGAGACCATGTGTCAGAAGTGGAACAGAGAGAAAGTGTTGGCTTTAGATTGCAGAGAAGGGTGTGTGTGTGGTGAGACATAGGACAAACCAAATATCTGTGAAAGGATGCAGTCAGGTTGTTGAATGGGGTGACATTGAAAGGTAGAGAGTTATAATGCAAAGGTTCATTTTTTTTCAAAGTATACAACTTGAAATTCTTTTTGACCAGGTAGCTATGAAGCCAAGAAGGAAAAGAAAGGCAGCACAATCATTAACCCCCCCCCAAATCCCCCCTCCCACACAAAAAAAAAGACAGATCAGGCAAAAAACACAATATCTCTTAAGACTGAAGAAAAGGCTATAGTCCAAGTCAGCATCTAAAATGCAAAAAACCTGGGCAACATTCTCCAGATCTTTCTCTCTTCGTAGCAGAGTGATCAAAGGACAGGCAACCAGCGCTTACCCTCCACATTTGCCTCGATCTTTCAATTTCCCTTGGCGCTTTAATTGTCAAAATGGAGTCAAACATCGGCTTGCACCCCATCCTGCAGCTGACCCACCGTGGGGTTCATGCACGCCGTGTCTGTCTCCCAGAGTCTCCTTGGAGACTGCAGAGCGCTGAAGCACCCAAACGATCTCCAAACTTCCACATTTGCCTCAATGTTTCAATCTCCCTCGTCGCTTTAATGAACAAAATAGTGTCAAACATCAGCTCACGCCCTGTCCTGCAACCTGCCTGCGCTTGCCAGCTCTGCCTCCCAGAATCCTCTCGGAGACTGCAGAGAACTGGAACACCCAAACGATCTCCAAACAGCAATTCACAGGCTTCAACAGCTCCACGGTGAAAAACAAACGTAAAAGACATAAAAGAAGTGCAGTAGATGATTTCATGATCTATCCAGAAGATGTTGACCGAAGGAACGTCGTACACTGGTGCCATCTTGACGGAAGGAATGGGAAATATTGCCCAGTGCAGTCAGGTTGTTTGATGGGGTGACATTGAATGATAGAGAGTGATTATGCAGGTGAAGGAATGGGAAATGTTGCCCAGTGCAGGGCTGTTAGAGATAGCCAGGAAGCAGTGCCTCTTACGCCCTTCTCCCCCTGGGCAGGACAGTGGTAGAGTTCCCTTGGCCCTTACCTTCCACACCAGTCTGCATTCAACAGATCATAGTCCATCACCTCTGCTAGTTTCAGCAAGATTCCACCACCACACCCATCTTCCTCTCCTGTTCCTGCTCAGCAATTCAGAGGGACCATTCCCCTTTGTGACTCCTTGGCCCACGCCTCTGACCAGTCACTGTCTGGCATTTCCCCATGCAGCTGCAAGAGGTGTAGTACTGATCTTTCACCTCTTCCCTCCCACCAGTCAGGGACCCACAGAGTCCTTCTGGGTGAAGCGGCGATTCGGTCTACTCAGTCACTTTCGGTGTTGACATCTGACCTCCTCTACAGTGGAGAAACCAAACGCAGATTGGCTGAAATTCCTGTGGTTTGCCACTTTTAATTTTCTGTCCCACTCTCACTCCAATTTGTCCGTGTCCTTCTGCACTGTGAGCTCAAGGAACAGCACCTCATCTTCCAGACATCGTGTCAGATTCTCCAAGCCCGTCAGACTGTACCGTAGCTGGCAATCTCTGTTGTAAAATGTCCATTAACAGAGAAAATATTGTGACACTAAGCTCAGTTTTCCCCTCTCCTTTCGAACAACCTGATCACTGTGGCACCTTGACATATTCTGTATTTCTTTGTCAGAATTAACACTCTCTAACTGCCACCATTAACCTGTCAGGTACACCTTGTTGCTATAGCAACCCTATTACAGACATTCCCTAATTCCTGTCTTTCACCTTCTCTGCAATATACAACCTACTCGTTCATCCATCTTCAAAGTTCAAAGCAAATTTTACTATCAAAGTACATATATGTCACCATATACAAATCTGAGATTCATTTTCCTGTGGGCATACTCAATAAATCTATAGAATAATAACCATAACAGGATCAATGCAAGACTGCACCAACTAGTTCCTGACCTGAAATGTTAACTCTTTTTCTCTTCCTACTGATGCCACTGGTATTGCGAAAACCTTATGGTTTTTATTTTAAGTTTCCAGTTTTTCCTATTTCCATATAAAAATAAAACTTACTTTCCTTTTCCACGTCCTTCTTTGTTGGTGTCTGCTCTTCACAAAGTTCAAAGTAAATTTATTATCAAAGTACATATATGTCACCATATTCAACCCTGAGGTACATTTTCTTGTGGACATTCTCAATAAATCCATAATAGAGTAATAACCATAACCGAACCAATGGAAGACTATTAATTTGAGTGGTCCTCCAGTGTGCAAAAGACAATAAACTGTGCCAAATCCAAAATAAATAATAATAATAAATATATAAGCAGTGAATATCATAAACATAAGATAAAGAGTCCTTGAAAGTCAGTTCATAGGTTGTGGGAATAGTTCATTGTTGGGGTGAGTGAAGTTATCCCCTCTGGTTCAAGAGCCTGATGGTTGAGGGGTAATAGCTGTTCCTGAACCTGGTGGTTTAGGTCCTGAGGCTCCTGTATCTTCTTCCTGATGGTTGAGGGGTGATAACTGTTCCTGAATCTGATGGTCTGGTCCTGATGTTCCTGTACCACCTTCCTGATGGTTGAGGGGTAATAGCTGTTCCTGAACCTGGTGGTCTGGGTCCTGAGGCTCCTGTATCTTCTTCCTGATGGTTGAGGGGTGGTAACTGTTCCTGAACCTGGTGGTCTGGGTCCTGAGGCTCCTGTATCTTCTTCCTGATGGTTGAGGTGTGGTAACTGTTCCTGAATCTGGTGGTCTGGGTCCTGAGGTTCCTGTACCACTTTCCTGATGGATGCTGCTTCCCTGTGACAACACTTATATACTGTACTTACTAGTATGACATTTTTTTATAACCTTTAGTCATTAGAGAGAAATTTTACACCATACAATTCTATTCCTTCTGGATCAACACAGGAAAATCTTTGTAAAGGAATGCCTAAATAGTAGTTTAAGATTGAGGTTGCATTAAGCATTCAATATGTAAATGTGTTGACATTTTAGTTGATGGTTTTAACTTTTTTCTTCTCCAAGATAGAAAGTGGTGCTTCTGAGGAGTTTTTCTTAACCATTACAAAAGTACCTCATAAAGTTATAGATGTGGGAAGAATTGGTATTTCTGCTGTCGCTAGAGGGTGATGCCAAATTGAAGGTGTCAGTTTGGACTGCCGAGTTCATCCATTCTGTGCTCTAGGCTGTGGTGTTTCAAAGCACCGCTTGGAAATTGATTCACAATTGTCAGAAAATCACACTTTAGCTTGATTGTGCTTTCTTTAGCTGAGTCCTCATCTCAAATATTTAGAAAAAAATCAGATTACTAGCCCTGGATGGACTTTAATGTCTATCAGATGCATTCTCTTTCATGCAATTCAGATCATCTGTCATCTTGGATTATCTTTTTGCAGAGCTGCCAAGGAGATCTAAGGTGTTAACATAAACCTGTTAACTCAGTTGTTAAAGAAGCCTCCTTGATGTTAATCTCAATTTTCTGCGATGCTGACATCAGTCCTGAGTATACTCTTATATATTCTCACTAGATTATATACAGTGGATTCCATTTAATTGGGGCACATAAGGACTAGTACATTTTGGCCCAATTAAGTGTCTGTCCCAATTAGCCAAAGTTTCATAAAATAGTCAAAATGTTACAAAAAAGACGAACTACTGTTTAACTGAGTAACAAATTATGTATTTAAATGGAAATACAGAACAAATTAGAACATTCTCAATACTGCTAGAGTAATATAAAACTGTGTATTAGTTCCTAGTAGTTATTGATAGAGGAATTCATCCAGTGTACATTGCTGTGTTCTTTTGATTAGCTGTAAATGAACAAAATCAGTGCAGACACCTAGTGCAGATAATGGACTACCTTCATATGATGCTTTTGACGATTGCATCCTCCAAATCTTCATTATCATTGTAACATTCAAGATGATTGTCAATACCTTAAAATTCCTCATAGTTCTTAACTTGTTGAAGTAGTGAAATTGTTTCATTTTTACTCCCGGCTGTTTCTGGCATCTCTAAGCCTGAATGCTTGAAACTGCAGTGAGCAAAACAGTTCTGAGTTGTCTTACTGCTTATTTCTTGTCAGCTATCAGAATCAGAATCAGGTTTAACATCACCTTCATATGTTGCGAAATTTGTTAACTTTGCGGCAGCAGTAAAATGCAATACATAATAATGGGAAAAGCTGTGAACAGTAAGTATATTAAATTAATTAAGTAGTGCAAAAAAATTGAAATAAAAAGTATTGAGGTAGTGTTCATGGGTTCAATGTTCAGTGACAAAAATCTCTGATTTTTAACAGAATCACCCACATATGACACTATTTAAAAACTCTTTACTCTAAACATGGTGTCGTCTTTAACAGCCACACAAGTGCACATGACTAGTGCTAGATAGAGCTGTTCAGCAACATTCTCCTGCGCCAATTAAGCAGTATAGTGGCGGGGTGGAGATATGTCTCTACCAAAGGAGGTGTAAGATGCACCTTACCTTCACTAGCTTGCAGGTCACCCTTGGTCGAGATGTAGCATCTGCTTATCCCCCCTCCACCATCCTGATCAGGATCACGTAAAGCCATGGGAGCAGGTGGTAGACGGTCATATGAGTAACTGGCGCCAGTCACAAGTCTTGCTTATATGACCACTGACGCCAGGCAGAGGATCACTGAAGAGTATTATCAGTAGCTGGGGTCAGTGTAAAGACACTGCTCAGAAGAAGGCAATGGCAAACCACTTTCAGAAAATATTTTGCCAAGGACAATCATGGTCCAGAGACCGTGATCATATGACACAGCACATAACCAATAAATGAAGTGTCCCAAATAAACAATGGGGATCGCAGCTATTTTCTCAATTAGTTTTTGTTCTTTAAGAGTTGTCCCTAATAAGTGGCTGCCCCCATTAATCTATGGCCCAGTTATTTGGAATCCACTGTATGACACATTAGTGGTGAGTATTTTGGTCAGTATTTTTTCATTGTATGAAGGTAGATTTTTAAATAATTGCAAATGTTGGACAATAGTCAGTGTTATAATTATTGTTCTTCACTTTAGGATGAACCATCGTTGCAAACCTTGCAGTCTTGTAAGGTTCACATGCTGGTCCTCATACTACATGGTGGTAACATACTGGATCCGGGCAGTGGAGACCAGACCTCCAAGCAGGCTGACGTCAATACCATAACCTCAGTCTTTGACACGGTGATGAGAGTCCACTTCCCCGCAGGTCTCGGCCACATCGCAGTGAAGCTGGTTCCGTGCCCGGCCATCTGCTCCGAAGCCTTTTCGCTGGTCTCAAAGTGAGTGTTGCTGCTGTCCCGGGTTTGGTGTGTCGCTGGTCAAGGAGAACACACAGCAGGTCCACTGTCTACCTGGCCAATATTTGTTACCACCTTCTGAGAATGAAAGGGTTACCATATGAGGTGCGTTCGGTGGTTCTGGGCCTGTACTCATTGGAATTCAGAAGAATAATGGGGGAGCTCATTGAAACCTATTGAATGTCGAAGGGCCTCGATAGAATGGATGTGAAGAGGATATGGTGAGGGAGTCTAAGATGAGAGGGCGTAGCCTCAGAATAGAGCATGGGCTCCAAACCATTTTTATGCCATGGATGCCTCCCATTAATCGAGGGGTCCACGGACCCCAGGTTGGGAACCCCTAGAATACGGTTACGTCTATTTAGAACGGAGACGAGGAGGAATTTCTTTAGCCTGAAAGTGGTGAATCTGTGGAATTCATTGCAACAGATGGTTTTGGAGGCCAAGTCATTGGGTATATTTAAGACTGACGTTGATAGCTTCTTGATTAGTCAGAGCATGAAGGGATACAGGGAGAAAGCAGGAGATTGGGGCTGAGAGAGAAGATGGATCAGCCATGATGAAACAGCGGAGCAGACTTGATGGGCCAAATGGCCTAATTCTGCTCCTGTATCTTATGGTCTAAAAGGAGATGCCTCAAAAAGATGGCATCCATCATTAAGGACCCCCGCCATCTGGGACATGTCCTCTTCTCATTATTACCATCAAACATGAGGTACAGGAGACTGAAGACACACACTCATGGTTTTAGGAACAGCTTCTTCCCATCCACCATTGATTTTCAGAATGGTCCTTGAACCCATAAACATTAAAACATTACTTTGCTCTCTCTGTTTGCACAATTTAAAAAATATGTATATTCTTATTGTAACTCATTAAATTTATGCATTATACTGCGGTTGTAAAACAACAAATTTCACAATGTACTGTTGTGATAAATCTGATTCTGCTTCATAAAACTGATGAGGTATTAGCTATGAAAGAAACTTCATTACCTCATAGTTTCATCTAATAAAAACTTAAGTACCAGTTTCCATAACTTTAAAAAACAAAAACTGTTTCATAATGTCCCAGATAGAAGCTCACCCTGATTGATATGCTAACACTCTCAATAATGTAATTAAAAGTATGAACAATGGCTGCAAGAGGGTATCCTTGCAACAACAGGTTCTAACAGAAAGAAGCATTAAAGAAATGGGAATGAAGGGGTTAATGTAGGAAGAGCGCTAGATTATTCTGAACCTGTACTCCCTGCAGTTTAGAAGAATGAAAGGGATCTCATTGAAACCTATCGAATATTGTAAGGCCTAGATCAGGGGTTCCCAACCTGGATCCACAGATCCCTTGGTTAATGGTAGGAGTCCATGGCATGAAAAAAGTTTGGGAGCCCCGGCCTAGGTAGGGTGGATGTGGAGAGAATGTCTCCTATAGTGGGGAGAGTCTGGAACCAAAGGGCACAGCCTCAGAATAGAAGGATGTCCATTTAGAACAGAGATGAGGAGGAATTTCTTTAGCTAGAGGGTGGTGAATCTATGCAATTCATTGCCACAGACAGCTTGGAGGCCAGGTCTTTGAGTCTATTTAAAGCAAACATTGATTGGTTCTTGATTAGTAAGGGTGTCAAAGTTTATTTGGAGAAGACAGGAGAATGGAATTGAGAGGAATAATAAATTAGCCTGATGAATGGTGAAGCTGATTCGATGGGCCGAGTAGCCTAATTCTGCTATGTCTTATGGTCTTATGGGCATTGTTGTAGCTTCTGCCTTTACAGAGAACTTTTGCTCTTCTAGCCTCAGTCCCTTGAGCTACGATGAGGGCTGTTTATCGAACAACCAGGACCACATTCCACTGGCAGCCCTTCCTCTGCTGGCTACAGCCTCACCCCAGTACCAAGAGGCCGTTGCGACAGTCATTTTCAGAGCAAACCAGGTGTACAGTGATTTCATCAAGTCACAAGAAGGGGCCTCCTTCAATGGACAAGTAAGTAACCTGAAGGAAATCCAGCGCAACACACACTAAAATGGTGTAGGGACTCAGTAGGTCAGGTGGCATTTATGGGATAGGAATAAATAGTTGATGTTTCTGGCCGAGACCCTTCATCAGGACGAGAAAGGAAGAGGGCAGAAGACAGAATTAAGTGGGGGAGTTGGAGGTGATAGGAAACGACAGGTGGCAGCTATTAGCCTCGGTTGTAGTAAGGACTGGGCCTCAAGCCGCAGGCTTGTCTGCTGCTGCAATACAGGAGAGGAGTTGCCAGAGGTGGTACGGCGTGGTTTCATGCTCATTGAGGCTCGTCTCTCCAGTCAGTGGATTGCATGCACTGCTGGGAACTGTACCATCAATTTGTGGGACATGTCGCTTAGGGTCTTGGGCTTCATATGTGTTTTTTTTTTCACGTGACTGCTTTTTTTTGCTCGCTATTTTGAATGTGCTGTGGCCTCTTACACCTTGGCCCCAGGGGAACACTGTTTTATTCGGCTGTATCGATGTATGTTTGAATGATAATTAAACTTGATTTGATTTGAGCTGAGACCAGCTGAAGGGGAAGGTGAGTGAGTGGGGAGGGGGTATGAATTAAGATACTGGAAGTTGAAAGGTGGAAGAGGTAAAAGAATGATGATGAAGGAATTTGATTGGAGAGAAGATTGGACCTTGGATAAAAGCTAAGCAGGAGGGGCACCAGAGGGAGGTGGTGGGCAGGGGAAGGGAAGAAAAGTGGCTAGAAGGGAACCAGAATGGCACTGGAAAAGATAGGAGGTGGAGAAATTAGCAGAGGTGGGAGAAATTGCTCATGCTGTTGGGTTGGAGGCTACTCAAATGGAACATGAATTGTTGCTCCTCCAACTTGAGGGTGGCCTCATCATGGCAGTAGAGGAGACTATGGACTGACATGGGAAGATTGAAAGGTGAATTAGCAAAGCTGGAGTGATTATATTAATGTTAGGAAATGATGAAGGGTTTTATGTTCCTCCCCGTGTGACTGATTGCTGATGTAAGTTTTTGTACACTATGGCTAGAGTTTCCCATTTAAATGAAATAGGTCATCGATCAGTTTACAGTAAAAATTTCAGATAAATTCAGAATTTTGTTTCACTCGCTCACTGCGTGTGGACATTTCTGGGAGGATTGGAATTTTCTATCCATCCCTCAATGGCGTCTTCTGCTGAAGATGCTGCCACCAGACTGTGGGATCAAGAGTTCTGAAAACTGCTCAGATCAGGATGGTCACAGAGGTGCAGAGCATAGAAACAGGCCCCTTGGCCCATCGTGTCCATGCTGATCGGCATGCCCATCTATACCCATTGATCTTACCTGCATTAATTTCATTTCTCGCTATCTCTTAAATTATCCAAATGTTTCTGCTTCCACCTCCTCCAGCAACTTATTTCAGAAACTGACTACTCTGTGTATGAAAAATGTCCTTCCCAGTGTAAGCTTGTCCCATGTGGCCCATAGCCTTTGAAACCTTCTATACACGTACCTGCCCAAGTATCTTTTAAATGCTGTTAATGTCCTTGCCTCAAACATTTCCTTTGGAAGCTCGTTCGGTATACCAGCTATTCTCTGGGCAAGAAAGTTCCCCCATAGATTCCCATTAAATCTCTCCCTATCAGCTTAAACCTGTTCCCTGTGGCTCTTGGTTCCCCAACTCTGGGAAAAAGATCGTGTGGATTCAAAGTTCAAAGTAAATTTTATAAAGTATGTGCAGTGTATGTCGCCATATACAACCTGAGATTCATTTTCCTGTGGGCATACTCAGCAAATCTATAGAATAATAACTATAACAGGATCAATAAAAGATCAACCAGAGTGCAGAAGACAACAAACTGTGTAAATGCAAGTATAACTAAATAACAATAAACAACGAGAACATGAGATAAAGAGTCCTTAAAGTGAGATTATTGGCTATGGGAACATCTCAGCGATGGGCCAAGTGAGTGTAATTATCCTCTTTTGCTCAGGAGCCTAATGGTTGAGGGGTAGTAACTGTTTTTGAACCTGGTGGTCTGAGTCCTGAGGCACTTGTGCCTTCTACCTGGTGGGAGTAGTGAGAAGAGAGCATGTCCTGGGTGGTGGGGATCTCCGATAATGGATGCTGCTTTCCTACGACAATGTTTCATGTAGATGTGCTCAATGGTTGGGAGGGTTTTATCCTTGACATATTGGGCCAAATCCGCTTCCTTTTGTTGGATTTTCCACTCAAAGGCGTTGGTGTTCCCATACCAGGCCGTAAAACAGCCAGTCAGCACTCTTTCCACCATGCATCTGTAGAAGCTTGCCAAGGTTTTGGATGACATTCCAAATGTCTGCAGACTCCTGAGGTGCTGCCATGCTTTCTTCACAATTGCACTTAGGTGCTGAGAAGGGGACAGGTCCTCTGAAATAACAGCACCCAGGAATTTAAAGATGCTAACACTCTCCACTTCTGATCCTCCAATGAGGACTGACTCGTGAACCTCTGGTTCCCTTCTACTGAGGTCTATAATCAGTTCCTAGGTCTTGCTGACATTGAGCGAGAGGTCATTGCTACGACACCACTCAGCCAGATTTTCAGTCTCCCTCCTGTATGCTGATTCATCACCACCTTTGATTCAGCCCACAACAGTGGTGTCATCAGCAAACTTGAATATGACATTGGAGCAGTGCTTAGCCAGACAGTCTTAAGTGTAAAGTGAGTACAAGAGGGGCAAAGCACACAGCCCTGTGGTGCACCTGTGCTGATGGAGGTTGTGGAGGAGATGTTGTTGCCAGTCCAAACTGACTTAGGTCTACAAGTGAGGAACCTACCTGTCTATACCCCTTATGATTTTATATGCCCCTATTCGGTCATCTCACGTTTTCTTTTGTTGCAGTGAAAAAGATCCCAACCTGCTCAACCTCTCTCCATAACCCAGTCCTTCAAGTTCCAGCAACATTTTTGTAAACCTCCTCTGTGCTGCATGACAACTTTCCCATTGCAGGGTAACCGAAACTCAAAAGTTCAAAAATTCAAAGGTTGAATTTAAAGTCGGAGAATTGAATACAGTATACATCCTGAAATGCTTTTCCTTTGCAAACATCCACAAAAACAGAGAGTGCCCCAAAGAATGAACGACAGTTAAACGTGAGAACCCCGAAGTCCCTCCCCTGGTTCCCCCTTCCCGCGCGTAAGCGGCAGCAAGCAATGATCCCCCCTCCCCCAATGGCAAAACAAAAAGTGCACCCGCTACCAAGCACAAGCATGTGTTAAGTAATAATAAAGACACAGACCAAAGTTACCCCAAAGGCTTCACATTTCATCCGACATTTGACAAACCACAGGTTCTCTCTCTCCCTGGCCCCCATTTTCACAGCGAGCAGGAGACATAACAACAACCCACTGGTTTACAATGATGAAAGTCCATTTTGTTGCTTTTTTCAAGCTCAGATCACAAAGATCTCGTGTCTTCGGGCCCACAGCAAAAGATTTGCTGGCCTCCCTGAAGACACACAAGTTTCCTGCCATGACACCAGCCCTCGATCCACCCACCTCCAGAGCCCCGAGATCTTAGGCTTCCGAACACGATCGAGACTCTCAGGCCAAACCCTTGGCATGTCAAATAACAGCCAGTTGTGGAACCCCAAGAATGGGTCCCATTCGCACAAAGAACCGAAGCCTGCGTGTAACTCCAGGTCAGGGTCTTCAAAAGAACCCTGAAAAGGGAAAAATAAAGATATTAAGGGTGGAAGTAGAGCTGTTTCAGAAGGTACAAGCAAAGGAGTCGCCGTTAGGTGCCATTGTCCCTCCTAAGCATTTTCCAAATGCTGTCTCACCAATGTCTTTTACTTAACTTCTACACTCTGTGCCCTGACTGGTGAAGGTCTGTGTACCAAAAGACTTCTTTGCTGATTGTTTTGTGTGCAGTTTTTGGTCACCTACTGACAGGAAAGATGTAAATAGCAGCACTGAGAAAATTTACAAGGATGTTGCCTGGACAGGAGGACCTGAGTTATTAGGAGAGATTTGATAGAGCTATACAAAATTATAGCTGGGGAAAATGCAAGCGGCTTTTTCCACTGAGGTTAGGTGGGTCTACAAACAGAGGTCATGGGTTAATGGTGAAAGGTGAAAAGTTCAAGGAGAAACTTCTTCAGTCAGGGAGTTGTGAGAACATGGACCGAGCTGCCAGCACAAGCTCGATTTCAACGTTTGAGACGTTTGGATCAGTACATGGATGGTAGGGGTATAGAGGGCTATGGCCTATGGTACAGATAGGAGTAGGCAGTTCAAATGGCTTGGCACAGACTAGATGGGCCAAAGGGCCTGTTCCTGTGACTCTGTGACACTTTGTCTACCTCTGATGCCACTTTCTGGGGACAGTCTACTTCTATCTCTCGATCCCTCTGGACAACAACATCACCTAGGACCCTACTGTTCACTGTGAGAGTCCTACCCTCAGTTACCTTCCTAAAAGACTTACCCCAGGAAGAATCTCAATCCCCAGAAATTAAAGCTCTCCCCCTTACACCCCCTCACCAGCCATCTATTCTTCTGCTGTACCTTCTGATCTATTGAACTATTGCATCCTTATCACTTGCTTTCTCAGTCTTCCCTTGCCCTTGCTGGGCAACGGAGCCCCCCCCCCATAGGGTTGCCTTTCTGGTACTGGCACACCCTGAAGCCATCGACCAATCTGCATCCAAAAATGGAAGCGTGTCTCTGAAAGGGATGACCTGGGAACTCATGAAATACTGAGTACTCTTCTTAGCCTTCCTGGTACACGCAGGCTGTCTGTTAAAATTGTATTCAACAAAAGAAGTACAATGTCAGGATGCCCAGAAGAACTTTTTTACATTATAATTTACCAGTCAAGGATTCATGAACTATGTCTATTTCATTTGAATATTGAGACATAGAGTCATAGAAAAGTTCAGCACAAAAACAGGCCCTTCAGCCCATATAGTTTATGCTGAACCATTTAAACTACCAACTCCCATTGACCCGCACGTGGGCCATTGCCCTCCATACCCCTACCAAAAATATACCTATCCAAACTTCACTTAAACATTGAAATCGAGCTCATGTGCACCACTTGCACTGGCAGCTCATTCCACACTCTTATGACTCTCTGAGTGAAAAGGTTTCCCGTCATGTTCCCCTTACTTAAGCTTTTCACCCTTAACTTATGACCTCTAGTTGTAGTTCCACTCAACCTCAGTGGGAAAAACGCAGACACGAGGAAATCTGCAGATGCTGGAAATTCAAGCAACACACACAAAAAATCCTGGTGAACGCAGCAGGCCAGTTAGCATCCATAGGAAGAGGTACAGTAGGGTCCCGGCCTGAAACGTCGACTGTACCTCTTCCTATGAATGCTGCCTGGCCTGATGCGTTCACCAGCATTTTTTGCGTGTGTTGTTCAGTGGAAAAAGCCTGCTTGCGTTTACCCCTCATAATTTTGTATACCTCTATCAAATCCTCTCTCAATCTTCTACCTTCCAAGGAATAAAGACCTAACCTATTTAATCTTTCCTTATAACTTTGGTCCTCCAGTCCCGGCAACATCCTTCTAAATTTCCTGTGTACTCTTTCAACCTTGCTTACATTTTTCCTGTAGGTAGGTGACCAAAACTGCATACAATACTCTAGGAAGAGTAACCAGTTAGTCCTGACGAAGGGTCTCAGCCTGAAACATCGACTGTACCTCTTCCTAGAGATGCTGCCTGGCCTGCTGCGTTCACCAGCAACTTTGATGTGTGTTGCTTAAATTTCCAGCATCTGCAGATTTCCTCGTGTTTACAATACTCTAAATTAGTCCTCACCAATGTCTCAAACAACTTCAACATAACATAACATCCCATCTCCTGTACTCAGTACTTTGATTTATGTGCCAAAATCTTTCTTTATGACCCTATCTATCTACCCGCGCGGCCTCTTTCAATGAATTATGGACCAGTATTCCCAGATCCCTTTGTTCTACCACACTCCTTATGCAGTACCATTCACTGTGTAAGACCTACCCTGATTGGCCCTACCTCAGTGCAACAGCTTGCACTTTTCTACATTAAATATAATCTGCTACAGGGGGGAAATCAAATCCTTAAGGGAACAGCTGGCACCAAAAGCAGGGAGAGGCCAGTGCCTTGAAAAAGTATTCAGCCCCCACAATGATTTTCACATTTTCCTTTTCTAAATTTAAAATATATTGAAGTACTATTTTTGAGCTAATGTACAAACCATTATTCATCATGTCAAATCAAAAGAATAAATCCAAAACCTGTCAACAATTTACTAAAAACTGAAAACCAAAATTGTGAGACTGAAAAAGTATTCATTCCCTTTCAAATTACAACTTTCCTCAGATGCAATACTGTACATTACCTTTCCAACTCACCCAATTGGTTGTAGAAAATTGGATGATTACCTGAATAAATACCCAACTGTGTAATAGATGTTCAACAGACAAAACCAAAATGAAGACAAAAGAGCATTCAAGACAAGTCAGGGAAATGATAATAGAGAAGCACAGATCTGGAGAAAGGTAATAGACCTTCTCAAAGACACTGAACATACCTCAGAGCTCAGAGCAGTCCACCATGAAAATATGGAAAAAATATGAAACCACAGCCACACTGCCTAGATCAGGCTGTCCCTCTAAACTAAGTCACCAGACTTAGTGGCACTTGTAAGAGAGGCTAGTCTAACGCCACAGTCACTCTGAGTGAGCTGCAGAAGTCAGTGTCTGCAACTGGAGATGCAGTTCATGGCTCCACAATCTCTAAGGCCTTGCACAAAAAGGGTGTTAATGGAAGAGTGGCAAGGAAGAAGCCTTGGTTTAAAAAAAAGCACATCCTTTCAAGTAAAGACTTTGCAAAACATCACTTAGAAGATACTGTAAAGACGTGGAAGAAGGCCTTGTGGTCAGGTGAGACTAAAGTGGAACTTTTTGGCCTCACCACTAAGTAGTATATTTGGTGTAAATCTAATACTGCACATCAGCCAGGTTAACACCGTCCCTACTATAAATTATGGTGGAGGTAGCAGCATGCTATGGGAACGCTTTTCAGCAGCAGGGACTGGAAATCTTGTCAAGATTGATGGGAAAGTGAATGCTGTTACATACAGAGAGATCCTGGATTAAAAGCCGGCTAGCCTCTGCCAGAAAACTTAAACCGGGGAAGAAGTTCGTCTTTCTGCAAGACAATGACTCAAGGCAAGCATGGGGTGGCTTCAATGAAGAAAGTTGATGTCCTTGAGTGGCCCAGTCAGAGTCCTGACCCAATTGAACATCTCTGGCAAGGCCTCAAGATTGCTGTCCACCATCGCTCCCCATCTAACCTGGCACAGCTCGAGCAATTTTGCAAAGGAGGAATGGGCAAATTTTGCTCCTTCACCTTGTGCAAAGCTAATAGAGACCTATCCAAAAAGACTACAGGCTGTCATAGCTGAGATAGGTGGTTCAGCTATGTACTGAGCAAAGGGGGATGAATACTTTTGAACTGCTGACATTTCAATTTTTGAGTTTTTAGCTTTGCTATACAATATTCCCTGTTTTTTTTGGCTCTGTTGCGAGAAAAGGAGCATGTGATTCACAAATAAAAATTGTCAGTTAAATTGATCAAAATCCCTGGTTGTTATGTGAACAAAGGTTTGGAGGCTGAATACTTTTTCAAGGCATTATACATTCCTCGACACTGTCTCAGTCGTAAAGAGAGATGAATATTCTCAGTAATTCACAGGGGCAATCCGCAATCACTAGCACTCAAAAGCTAAACTTCGTGGTACCCTCTGTGGGTTTTCCGATCCAAGAAATAAATTTTGGGAGTGATTAAAAAAGCATTAAAGTTTCTTACTCATATCTTTTCATTGTAAACCTTCTGTTTTCTTTCCCACTGCAGGTGTGTTTGATCGGAGACTGCGTGGGTGGAATCCTGGGATTCGATGCCTTGTGCTTCAGCAACCAGACCGTGTCGGAGAGCCAGAACAGCAGCCGGCGAGGCAGTGTCCTAAGCGTGCAGGTAACCTGTGAAGTGGGCATGCCGTGCTGTACTCCCATAACGCTGTGCATTTAGTCCATCAGCTGACCTTTCCCTCTGAAACCTGGAGAACTGAGATCCCGCACAGTTCTCTGTAAAATCTGGGGGCCTTGATCGTAGTGAGATTTTCACATTGAGAGTGAAATGGCAGGCATTGTGCTCACTGGGCCCCTCACTCCTTCAGCAGCCTGATATACAGTCATGGCTGATCAATTCACACCATTTCCCTGCTACATACTATATCTATTTGTGGCTTTTCAGTAACTAGAATATTCTTATCTCAATCTTGTTACTAATAGTTATACAAGATAGATGTAAGAATATACAAAAGTTAGCCAGACTAATAAACTGTGAAATGGCTATTACTTGGGGGCTTTCTTTCTTGTTTAAGATCAGAATCAGAATCAATTTAATATGACGTATGTGTCGTGAAATCTGTTGTTTTGCTAAAACAATACAATGCAATACATAATAATAAAAATTGCAAATTACAGTAAGAAGCATCTATATTTAAAAAGTGAAATAAGATCATAAGACATAGGAGCAGAATTAAGCCATTTGGCCTGTCGAGCCTGATCTGCCATTCCATCATGGCTGATCCATTTTTCCTCCGAGCCCCAATCTCTTCGCCTTCTCTGCGTATCTCTTCATGCCCTGACCAATCAAGAATCTATCAACCTCTGCCTTAAATATACATACAAACTCCACAGCTTTGTGGACTCCATAGATGCCTGTGACAAAGAATTCTGCAGATTCACCACACTCTGACCAAAGAAATTCCTCCTCATCTCCATTCTAAAAGGATGCCCCTCTATTCTGAGGCTGTGTCCTCTGGTCTTAGACTCTCCCCCGATAGGAAATATCCTCTTCACATCCACTCTATCAAAGCCTTTCACCATTTGATAAGGTTCAATGAGGCACCTCTCATGCTTCTGAATTCCAGTGAATACAGGCCCAGAGCCATCAAGTGCTCTTCATATGACAAGCCATTCAAACCTGAAATTATTTTCATGAACGTCCTTTGAACCCTCTCCAGTTTCAGCACATCCTATCTAAGATAAGGGGCCCATACCTGCTCACAATACTCCCAAGTGAGGCCTCACCAGTGCCTTATGAAGTCTCAACATTACACCCTTGCTTTTATGTTCTAGTCCTCTTGAAATGAACACTAATATCACATTTGCCTTCTTCACAACAGACTCAATCTGCAAATTAACCTTTAAGGAATCCTACAGAAGGACTTCCAAGTCTCTTTGTGCCTCAGTTTTTTTTAACCACTCCATTTGGAAAATAGTCAACACTTTCATTTCTTTTACCACAGTGCATGACCTTGGACTTTCTAACATTGTATTCCATCTGCCACTTCTTTGCCCATTCTCCTAGTCTGTCTGTCCTTCTGTAGCCTCTCTACTTCTGCAAAACTATCTGAACCCTGCCTATCTACGTATCATATGCAAACTTTGCAACAAAGCCATCAGTTCCATCACTATGACTATGACTATCCAAATCATTAACATATAACATAAAAAGAATCAGTCCCATATAGACCCCTGTGGAACACTACTAGTCACTGGCAACCAACCAGAAAAGGCTCCCTTTATTCCCATTCTTTGCCTCCTTGCCAGTTAGCCATTGCTTTATCCATTCTAGAATCTTCCCCTGATGCCATGGGCTCATAGTTTGTTAAGCGGCCTCATGTGTGGCACCCTGTCAGAGGCCTTCTGAAATCCAAACATAAATCAATTCTCCTTTGTCTATCCTGCTTGTTATTTCTTCAAAGGATTCCAACAGATTTGTCAGGCAAGGTTTTCCCAGAGGAAACCATGCTGACTATGGCCTATTTTATCCTGTGCCTCCAAGTACCTCGAAACCACATCTTTAACAATCAACTCCAACATCTCCCCAACCACTGAGGTCAGAGTAACTGGCCTATAGTTTCCTTTCTTCTGCCTTTCTCCCTTCTTGAAGAGTGGAGTGACAATTGCAATTTTCCAGTTTTCCAGAACCATTCCAGAATCTAGTGATTTTTGAAAGATCATTACTAATGCCTCCACAATCTCTTCAGCCACCTTCTTCAGAACCCTGGGATGTACACCATCTGGTCCAGGTGACCAACCTACCTTCAGACCTTTCAGTTTCCCCAAGGACCTTCTCTCTAGTAATGGTAACTTCACACACTTCTTGACCCCTGACTCCTGGAACTTCCATTATACTGTTAGTATCTCCCACAGTGAAGACTGATGCAAAATACTTATTCAGTTCATCCACCATTTCCTTGTCCCCATTACTACCTCTCCAGCATCGTTTTCCAGTGGTCTAATATCCACTTTCGCCTCTCTTTTACACTTTATGTACCTGAAGAAACTTTCGGTATCCTCTTTAATATTATTGGCTAGCTTATTTTCGTATTCCATCTTTACCTTCTTAATGACTTTTTTAGTTGCCCTCTGTTGATATTTGAAAGCTTCCCAATCCTCTTAACTTCCCATTAACTTTTGTATGCCATACTATAAATAGTGCAAAAAGAGGGGGAAAGTGAGATGGTGTTCATGGGTTCATTGTCCATTCAGAAATCTGATGGCAGAGGCTGTTCCTGAATCATTGAGTGTGTGTCTTCAGGCTTCTGTACCTCCTCCTCCTGGTAGGGGAGCCAATATCCTTGTAGGCAAGTTTGCTACAGCTGTGTGGGAGGGTATAAACTAATTTGGCAGGGGGATGGGAACAGGAGTGATAGGGCTGAGGATGGGGCAGTTGGTATACAAGTTGATGCATTGTGTAGTGAGACTGAGGAAGGACAGGCAGGTGATGGGGCAAAATTACAGTCAGTGGGATGTTAAAGTGTAACAGGGGGCCAAAATTGAAAAGGGTGATGAATACAGGACTAAAGGAGTTATATTCAAATGCACACAGAGTACGGAATAAGGTGGATGATCTTGTAGCGTATTTAAAGATTGGCAAATATGATGTCGTGAGTCTCTAAGTCATGGCTGAAAGAAGATCATTGTTGGGAGCTTAACGTCCAAGGATACACATTCTAACAAAAGAGCAGGCAGGTAGAGGTGGTGGTGTGGCTCTGTTGGTTAAAAAAAAAATCAAATTCTTAGGAAAAGGTGACATAGGATCAGAAGATGTAGAATTCCTGTGGGTAGAGTTAAGAAATTGCAAGGGTAAAAAGACTCTGGGCTACAATTAGAATGGGAGATAGAAAAGGGAAGTAAAAAGGCAATGTTACGATAGTCACAGGGGATTTCAATATGCAGGTAGATTGAGAAAATCAGGTTGATGCTGGATCCCAAGAGAGGGAATTTGGAGAATGCCTACAAGATGGCTTTTTAGTGCAGCTTGTAGTTGAGCCCACTAGGGGAAAGGCAATTCTGGATTGGGTTTTGTATAATGACCCAGATTTGTTTAGGGAGCTTAAGGTAAAGGAACCCTTAGGAGACAGTAATCATAATATGATGGAATTCACCCTGCAGTTTGAGAGGGAGGAGATAATGTAAGATGCATCAGTATTATGGTGGAGTAGAGAGAATTACTAGGCCATAAGAGAGGAACTGGCTAAAGTTAAATGGAAGGGGACACTGGCAGAGATGACATTAGAACAGCAATGGCTGAAGTTTCTGGGAGCAATTCAGAAGGTGTAGGTTAGATACATCCCAAAGAAGTAGTGGTGTTCTGAAGGGAGGATGAGGCAACCGTGGCTGAGAAGGGAAGTCAAAGACAGCATAAAAGCAAAAGAGAGGGCATATAATAAAGCAAAAATTAGTGGGAAGTTAAGAGGATTGGGAAGCTTTTAAAAACCATCAAAGGCAAAGAAAGGCCATAAAGAGAGAAAAGATGAAATATGAAGGTTAGGTAGCCAAAGGATTTTGCAGATATATAAAGATTGGACTACTGGAAAACGGCACTGGAAAGGTAGCAGGAAGGCTGTAGAAGGACAGACAGATTAGGAGAATGGAAGTATATGGTCATGCAGTTTGGTAAAAGCAGTAAAGACGTAGATTATTTTCTAACAGAATTGATGGTTTTGAGGTCAGGTATACAGACAATAAGAAGATAAGTAAAGGGGCAGACAGCATTGAGGAAGCAGGCTGTCTACAGAAGGGCTTAGGTCTGCATAGTTATTGATCACCTGTGCTCTGTAATTGACCGACAGGACAATGATCTGTTATCTCCTGGAATTATTGTGAATAACACTGCTGGCTCGAATCTGGAATCTAGTCGACATCTCAGCAGAAGCAACATCGACATTCCTCGAAGCAGCACTGATAATCCAAACAAGCAGTTGCCGAGAAAGAGAAGCGATTCTTCTACGTATGAGCTTGACACCATTAAACATCATCAGGCTTTTCTGTCCAGGTGAGAAGCATCCAATTAAAATTTTGAACTAGCTCTGTCTGGCTTTGATAGTGATGAGGTTTGACTTGTCTTCTCCAGATAGCCGTGAAACAAAGAAAACCATGGAAGGCGTTCAAAAGAAAAACATCAAACCCAGCCCCTGCACAAAATAAGAATGGCAACAGGAACATCAACCCAAAGCTCCCCTCCACCCACACAAAAAAAACTTAACAAAATCTGTCCCACCAGCAATTCAAAAGGAAGGCAGTTGGCACGGAGCCCTGATTCCCCTTCCATATTCATCTCAATATTTCAATCTTCCTCAACACTTCAATCAGCGATTAATTAAAGACCAACCGCCTACTGCAGCCACGTCACTGAATGATCAATATGTCCTGATTTCCCCGAGTAGAATTTTTCACTGCCAGCACAGCTTACCTTTTGGTCACTGTAAAGGAATGTAGCGGGGAAAGGATCATTTTAAATTACCTGTGTAAGATCAGACCTCGCTAAGTAATTTATTGACAGAACAAGTTCGCTGGATTAATAAATCATCATTCCAGCAGATTGGAAATTGTGTTTAAAAAAAAAACACCATTTCCTCTACAAAGTTAGGAGGGTAAATGCAAGCAGGCTTTTTCCAGTAAGTTTGGGTGGGACAACAACCAGAGGTCATGGGTTAAGGGTGAAAGGTGAAAAATTTAAGAGGAACACGAGTGGAAACTTCACTCAGAGGTTGGTGAGAGTGTGGAACGAGCTGCCAGTGCAAGTGAGCTTGATTTCAACGTTTAAGAGAAGTTTGGATAGGTACGTGGATGGTAGGGGTGTGGAGGGCTATGGTCCCGATGCAGGTCGATGGGAATAGGCAGTTTCGATGGTTCAGCATGGGACTAAGGGCCCGTTTCTACTGTACTTTTCTACGACTGATTTCCACCTTAATGTTGGCAGTTTCAGAAACAGAGAAAAGTGGATATCACATACAAAATGCTAGAGGAACTCAGCAGGTCAGGCAGTATCTATGCAGAGGAATAAGCAGTCAACATTTTGGGCTGAGTCAGGTTTTGGCCTGAAACATCGACTCTTTATTCCTCCGCCTGATCTGCTAAGTTCCTCCAGCATTTTGTGTGTGTTGCTCTGGATTTCAAACATCTCATTCCAGAAATTGTTGTGTGTCTGAAAGGTGGCTATAACTGTTAAAGCATCACACACACAGTGCTGGGTGAGCTCAGCAGGTCAGGCAGCATCTATGCAAATCTATGGAACTGTCGATGTTTCAGGCCTAGACCTTTCATCAGGACTGGAAAGGAAGGGGAAGACACCAGAATAAAAAGGTGGGGGGGGGAGAGAAGAATAACTAGAAGGTGATAGGTGAAGCCAGGTGTGTTGGGAAGGTAAAGCTCTGGATAAGAAGGAGTCTGATAGAGGAGACTGGATCACAGGAGAAAGGGAAAGAGGAGGGGACCTGGGGGGAGGTGATAGGCAGGTGAGAAGAGGTAAAAGGCCAGTCTTGAAGAAGGGTTTTGGCCCGAAGTGTCGACTGTTTATTCCTCTCCATAGATGCCTCCTGACCTGTTGAGTTCCGCCAGCGTTTTGTATGTTTTCTTTATTAACAAAGTGCTGGAGTGTGGTGACTCGTTACAGCTGCTCATTGCAGAACAAACAACACATTACTTCTATTGAATTCATCCTACCCTTGTAAATCTAAATTTTCCATCACCAGAGAAAACAACACTCCTCTTATATTCATGCCCTCTAATCCAGGCAGCATCCTGGTAAATCCCTTCTGCACCCTCTCCAAAGCCTCGACATCCTTCCTAATGGGGTGACCTGAACTGAATTTCCGTGCTCTGGCTGCAGCCAAGCCAGTTTTATAAAACTACAACATAACTTCCTCACTCTTGAACTCAGTTCTTCAACTAACAAAGGCAAGCATTCTATATGGCATCATTACCCACTTTTAAGGAGCTATGAACATAGATCCCAAGATCCCTCTGCTCATCAACACGGTTAAGGATCTTGCCCTTTGAGCCCGCTGGTGGCGCAACGACATCGGCGCCGGACCCGGGAGCGGAGGTTCCCAAGTTCAAAACCAGTTGGGTCCGCCCGAGCACGCTTTCCATCCGTGCTGGGTTGAGTGTCGAGACCGCAACTTGACCTCGTAAAATAAAGGGAAAATACTGCGAAGATGTCTGTGTGAGGAGTGGCGCGCCACACAGTCTGTCTCTTACTCCACGCCTTATAAAACCATGGACGCACAGACGCGCACACACGCAAGCGCATGCCCAAAAAAAAAAGGATCTTGCCCTTTGTACTGTTTATTTATCTCCTAAAGTGCAATCTTCATATTTGTAAACACATGTGACTGGACTGGACTGGAACCAATGTCTTAGGGGAAGCGTTTGCTACTGTTGTTCAGGAGGATTTAAACTAATGTGGCAGAGGGATGGGAACAAATGCAGAGAGACAGAGGGGTGTAAAATGAGGGTAGAAGCAAAAAGTAGTAAGGTGAAAAGTATAAGTGGCAGACCGGCAAACCCAGGGCAAAAATCAAAAAGGGCCACTTTTCAACATAATTGTATAAGGGCTAAGAGTGTTGTAAAAGCGAGCCTGAAGGCTTTGTGTGTCAGTGCAAGGAGCATTCGTAACAAGGTGGATGAATTAAAAGTGCAGATTGTTATTCATGAATATGATATAGTTGGAATCACAGAGACATGGCTCCAGGGTGACCAAGGATGGGATATTCAATATTCAGGCGGGATAGACATGAAAGAAAAGGGGGTGGGGTGACATTGCTGGTTAGGGAGGAGATTAACGCAATAGAAAGGAAGGACATTAGCCGGGAGGATGTGGAATCGATATGGGTAGAGCTGCATAACACTGAGGGGCAGAAAACGCTGGTGGGAGTTGTGTACTGGCCACCTAATAGTAGTAGTGAGGTTGGGGATGGCATTAAACAGGAAATTAGAAATGTGAGCAATAAAGGAACAGCAGTTATGATGGGTGACTTCAATCTACATATAGATTAGGTGAACCAAATTGGTAAGGGTGCTGAGGAAGAGGATTTCTTGGAATGTACACGGGATGGTTTTCTGAACCAACATGTCGAGGAACCAACTAGGCAGCAGGCTATTCTAGACTGGGTATTGAGCAATGAGGAAGGGTTATTTAGCAATCTTGTCATGCGAGGCCCCTTGGGTAAGAATGACCATAATATGGTGGAATTCTTTATTAAGATGGGGAGTGATATCGTTAATTCAGAAACAAAGGTTCTGAACTTAAAGAAGGATAACTTTGAAGGTATGAGATGTGAATTAGCTAAGATAGACTGGCAAATGATACTTAAAGGGTTGATGGTGGATATGCAATGGCAAGCATTTAAAGATCGCATGGATGAACTACAACAATTGTTCATCCCAGTTTGGCAAAAGAATAAACCAGGGAAGGTAGTGCACCCATGGCTGACAAGGGAAATTAGGGATAGTATCAATTCCAAAGAAGAAACATACAAACTAGCCAGAAAAAGCAGCTACCTGAGGACTGGGAGAAATTCAGAGTCCAGCAGAGGAGGACAAAGGGCTTAATTAGGAAAGGGAAAAAAGATTATGAGAGAAAGCTGGCAGGGAACATAAAAACTGCCTGTAAAAGGTTTTATAGATATGTGAAAAGAAAAAGATCGTTTAAGATAAATGTAGGTCCCTTACAGTCAGAAACAGGTGAATTGATCATGGGGAACAAGGACATGGCAGACCAATTGAGTAACTACTTTGGTTCTGTCTTCACTAAGGAGGACATAAATAATCTCCTGGAAATAGTAGGGGTCCGAGGGTCTAGTGAGATGGAGGAACTGAGGGAAATGTTAGTAGGGAAGTGCTGTTAGGTAAATTGAAGGGATTAAAGGCAGATAA
Organism: Mobula birostris; assembly: GCF_030028105.1. NCBI lineage: Eukaryota > Metazoa > Chordata > Chondrichthyes > Myliobatiformes > Myliobatidae > Mobula > Mobula birostris. The sequence continues at coordinate 52,782,642 of NC_092391.1, forward strand.
ATCCCCAGGGCCAGATGGTCTGCATCCCAGAGTGCTTAAGGAAGTAGCCCAAGAAATAGTGGAGGCATTAGTGATAATTTTTCAAAACTCTTTAGATTCTGGATTAGTTCCTGAGGATTGGAGGGTGGCTAATGTAACCCCACTTTTTAAAAAAGGAGGGAGAGAGAAACCGGGGAATTATAGACCGGTTAGCCTAACATCGGTGGTGGGGAAACTGCTAGAGTCAGTTATCAAAGATGTGATAACAGCACATTTGGAAAGCGGTGAAATCATCGGACAAAGTCAGCATGGATTTGTGAAAGGAAAATCATGTCTGACGAATCTCACAGAATTTTTTGAGGATGTAACTAGTAGAGTGGATAGGGGAGAACCAGTGGATGTGGTATATTTGGATTTTCAAAAGGCTTTTGACAAGGTCCCACACAGGAGATTAGTGTGCAAACTTAAAGCACACGGTTTTGGGGGTAAGATATTGATGTGGATAGAGAATTGGTTAGCAGACAGGAAGCAAAGAGTGGGAATAAACAGGACCTTTTCAGAATGGCAGGCAGTGACGAGTGGGGTACTGCAGGGCTCAGTGCTGGGACCCCAGTTGTTTACAATATATATTAATGACTTGGATGAGGGAATTAAATACAGCATCTCGAAGTTTGCGGATGACACGAAGCTGGGTGGCGGTGTTAGCTGTGAGGAGGATGCAGAGTGACTTGGATAGGTTGGGTGAGTGGGCAAGTTCATGGCAGATGCAATTTAATGTGGATAAATGTGAGATTATCCACTTTGGTGGCAAGAATAGGAAAACAGATTATTATCTGAATGGTGGCCGATTAGGAAAAGGGGAGTTGCAACGAGACCTGGTGTCATTGTACACCAGTCATTGAAAGTGGACATGCAGGTGCAGCAGGCGGTGAAAAAGGCGAATGGTATGCTGGCATTCATAGCAAGAGGATTCGAGTACAGGAGCAGGAAGATACTACTGCAGTTGTACAAGGCCTTGGTGAGACCACACCTGGAGTATTGTGTGCAGTTTTGGTCCCCTAATCTGAGGAAAGACATCCTTGCCATAGAGGGAGTACAAAGAAGGTTCACCAGGTTGATTCCTGGGGTGGTAGGACTTTCATATGATGAAAGACTGGATCGACTAGGCTTATACTCGTTGGAATTTAGAAGATTGAGGGGGAATCTGATTGAAATGTATAAAATCCTAAAGGGATTGGACAGGCTAGATGCAGGAAAATTGTTCCCGATGTTGTCCAGAACGAGGGGTCACAGTTTGAGGATAAAGGGGAGGCCTTTTAGGACCGAGATGAGAAAAAACTTCTTCACACAGAGAGTGGTGAATCTGTGGAATTCTATGCCACAGGAAACAGTTGAGGCCAGTTCATTGGCAATATTTAAGAGGGAGTTAGATATGGCCCTTGTGGCTACGGGGATCAGGGGGTATGGAGGGAGGGCTGGGGCGGAGTTCTGAGTTGGATGATCAGCCATGATCGTACTGAATGGCGGTGCAGGCTCGAAGGGCCGAATGCCCTTCTCCTGCACCTATTTTCTATGTTCCTATGTAAAAGATCATGCAAGATGATGGAACTCCAGAGTAACACACACAAATGCTGGAGGAACTCAGCAGACCAGGTGGCATCTGTGGAGAGGAATAAGGAATCAACATTTCAGACTGGCATCTCGAAACATTGACTCTTTATTCCTCTCCATATGTGCAGCCTGATTTGCTGAGTTCCTCCAGTATTTTTGTGTGAGTTACACTACACATTTGGTTGGGCTAAATTCTAGCTTTGGGTGGCAGGGTGGAGATGCGTCTCTGTCATAGGAGGTGCAAGGCACTCTTCCCTCTGCTGGCCTGCAGGTCACCCTTGGGCCAGGTTTAGCACCTGCCCCCCCCCACCAGATCAGGGTCAGGTGACCATGGGAGCAGGTGGTGACGGTCGTTTGAGCAGCTGGTGCAGATCACAAGTCCTGGTCATGTGACCACTGACACCAGGCAGACAATCTCTGAAGAGTATTGATAATGGCTGGGGTCACCCGTCTTGTAAAGACACTGCCCAGAAGGCAATGGAGAGCCTCTTCTGTAGAAAAATTTGCTAAGAACAAGCATGGTCAAGACCATGATCACCCACATGATATGACATGGCACATGATGATGATGATGAAGCTGAATCAGCCTTTTCAACACCCATATCTGTAGCTGATCAATACCATGCTGCCACCTTTGGCCATCTTCGACGCTATCCACAACACCACCAATCTTTGTATCATCTGTGAACTTAATTCAAGATTGTTTAACATCATTCCCAGTACACAAGTGTAAAGGAGAATAAAATAATTTTTACTCCGGATCTGAAGAAGCATAAAAAAAAGGCAATAATATAAACAACCCACAATTTAAAAAAAAGAAAATACAATAAATATAAATACATAGGTTAGCTTATATACATTGATTGTATATCCATAAATTGACGGTAGGCACAGGGTAGTTTGTACATAGGGTGACTGACAGGAAATTATAAAGTAGTGGTGGGTGGAGATGTTGATCAGCCTTACTGCTTGGGGAAAGTAACTGTTTTTGAGTCTGGTGGTCCTGGTGTGGATGCTACGTAGCCTCCTCCCTGATGGGAGTGGGACAAACAGTCCATGAGCAGGATGGGCTCATGATAGAATACTTAAGAGAAATTAATTTAGAAGTTAATTATTAGATGAGTGTACTTTCTCTTCTAGTTTGCAGTCCAGTGTTCTGAGGACGGATTCTGGGTCCAGGCGATCGAGCAGTTCCACCATGCTGGAAGGAATGAACCCTGGCAAGTTTGAATTTGAAGTTACTGATTTCTTCCTGTTCGGTTCCCCTCTGGGGCTGGTGCTGGCATTGAGGAAGACAGTTGTCCCCAGCTTGGACGGTGAGTATCCAGATGAGTCCAGTTCCCTCTGTGCTGCCAGTTGGCCCTGCTTTGTAATTCTGTACTGACTAGGAGGATATCAAATCAAATCAAATTCAAATTTAATCATTAAACCATACTGGATACGCCGAACAAAACAGCATTTCTCTGGGGCCAAGGTACAAAACATACACAGCACATTCAAAATAGCAAGCAAATAAAAGCACAGTCATGCAAAAAAGATATATATAGTCCAAGACCCAAAACAACATGTCCCGCAATTTGATTGTGCAGATTCCTGGCAGTGCATAGCCACTGCACTCCAGCCTGTTATTCCCCCAATCAAACACTGGAGGACAACACTGACAGGAGCAGCCAGCCCCCAACTGAGCATGGATGCCACACTACACCGCCTCTAGTGTGTCTCTCCTGGACTACAGCAGCAGGCAAGTCCGTGGCTTGAGACCTAGTCCTTACTACAATCAAGACCATACAGTTCCCACACATCGCGCCACCAAGCAAGAGAACCAGGCCTGCTGCATCTTACGTTACCAGTGTTCGACAGGGTCCTGTGATCGTAAGACAATCGTCCACGGTTACACTGCATGCTGCCTTCACGCACCAACTCCGATGCCTTCGAGCATCAGGTAGCAACAATCTGCACCCAGGCCCGCTCCTCCAACCCAGTCGTGCTCCTCCAACACGCTGCCGGCTCCAGCTCCACCGATACCCTGGAGATCCCGGCCGGCTCAGACTCCCCCAACACCCTGAACACCCCAGCCAGCTCCTCCATCCAATGAGCAGCTCATTGATGGGGCAAACCCGCAGCACCCAAAGCTCTTTGAGCCCAGCGTTGTCTTACAATCGTAAAAAAAACACACTGAACAAATAAAAAAGCACCTTTAGTTGGCTGCCGTGTCTGAACGCACCACTAGCTTACCTAAAGATGTGTTGTCGTTGTCAGTTTGCTCAGTAAAGTTTGTTCTCACACTCATGACATGGTGAAGTGTGCCGGAAGCTCACACTGTTCACAGACTGAAGAAGAAAGTTTGCTATTTTGAGCAGAGACTCTCAGTTGGGACTGGCATGGGGTAACATGTATCTATGTTGTTTATTTTGCTATTACTCAAACTAATTTGCATTTTCATTCTTGAAAATTAGAACTTATTCAACAGATATCAAAAAACAATTTAAATAATGCAGGCAACACACACAAAATACTGAAGGAACTTGGAGGGTTAGGCAGCATCTATGGAAAAGAGTAAACAATCAATATTTCAGGCCAACACCCTTCAGAAACATCAACTGTTTACTCTTTTTCATAGATGCTGCGTGACCTACTGAGTTCCTCCAGCACTTTGTGTGTATTGCTTGAATTTCCGGCATCTGCAGATTTTCTCTTGTTTGTGATTAAATAATGCAGATGCTTATCTTGCAGTTGCTGTTGTCACTAACATTGACTTCGATTTCTATCACACAGATCAAAGTTCAAAAACTAAATTTATTATCAAAGTGCACATACGCCACCATCTAGAACTCTGAGATTCATTGTCTTGTGGGCAATCAGAGCAAATACAAGCAAGTATAATAGAATCAGTGAAAGACCTGTGAAGACATTACCCGTGTGGTATGGGCCGTATCCACTACTTTTTAAATTAATTAATTAATTAATTATTGTGATACACTGTGGAATAGGACCTTCCAACCCTCTGAGGCACACCACACAGCCTTATCCTGGGACAATTTACAATGACCAATTAACTTACCGACCAGTATAGCTTTGTTCTGTGGGAGGAAACCCATGCATTCATGCATAGAATGTACAAACTTTACAGGCGGCTTTTCCATTTAAGGGTATTGATATTTCCATACCACCAGCAGTGTATATACTCTCCACTGCACATGCATATGAGTTTATCAGAGTTTTAGATGCCATAACAAATTTTTGCAAACTTCTAAGAAAGTAAAGGTGCTGTCATGCTTTCTTTTAATGACATCTACATGTGGGGCCCAGGACAGATCGTCATATGATAACACTGAGTAATGTTTACTTCGATCAATCTGATCCAAACAAAACTCATCCTTGTGGCGTCTGTTCCGTTTCTGTGCAGTGTCCCTGCTGAGACCAGCATGCCAGCAGGTCTACAATCTGTTCCACCCAGCCGACCCCTCATCTTCCCGCTTGGAGCCACTCCTGGAGAAGAAGTTTCATCTGTTGCCTCCGTTCAATGTTCCCCGCTACCAACGGTTCCCACTGGGCGACGGCACCTCTGCTGTTTTGGGTATGCGCATTTAAAACAGAAATACAGATCTCCCGTGTGGATTCTCTGTTACTGTCACCATACAGGTGTACTGCACTGGTAATATCTGCTTAACCAATGCGATCAGAGCTAGTTTACAATAGGCACTTCAGGTAGGCATTATTTCAGATGTAGTTCGCAATATGCACTGTAGGTAGACACTATTTCAGAACCTGAGGGAGGAGAACCTTTGGTAATGCATGCTGGTCAAACCACCAATTGTGTTTAGTATTTCCTGTGAAGAGATGCACATTTCTGAATCTTAGTACAGGAGTTCACACAGGCTAAAACAATAGGAAATACAGTGGATTGCGGTTAATTGGGACACATCAGCTCCAGTACATTTTGTCTCAGCTATCCTAATTGGCCAATTTCATGGAAATAGTTAAAAAGGTATATAAAAAAAAAGCAAAACTAGGTAATAAATTATGTATTCAATTGAAATACAGAACAAATTAGAACACCACCAATATTACTACAGAACTGTAAAATTGTGTATTAGTTCCTAATGGTTATCGATGGAGGAATTCATTCGGTGTACACTGCCATGTTCTTTTGATTGACTGTAAATGAACAAAATCGGCAGACACCTAGTGTAGGTAGTGGACTTAATGGACTACCTTCATACAACGCTCTCAACAATTACATCCTCCAAACCTTCTTTGTCAAGATGATTGTTGTTACCTTCAAATTCTTTGTAATTCATAACTTGTTGAAGTAATGAAAGCGTTTCATTTTCACTCTCAGCCGTTTCTGGGATCTCTGAGCCTGAAGGCTTGAAACCGCAGTGAGCAAAGCAGTTTCAAATTGTCTTACTGCTTATTTCTCGCCAACTATCAGTGACATCAATCATTGTTTTTTGAACATAAACACACACAACTGGTGCTATTTAAAAACAGTTCACTCTAAGCACAGTGTAGCGTCTAATGGCCACATAAGTGCTAGTTAGAAACTATTCGGCAACAATTTCTTATCCCAGTTATGCAGCATTGTGTCCCAAATAAACTAAGGAAATCCCGGCTACTTCCTCAGTTTTTATTCTTTAAGAGTGTCCCAAATAAGAGGCTGTCCCAATAAATCAAAGGGCCAATTAACCGGAATCCATTTTTATATAAAATTTAAATTAGTAGTGCAAAAACACTAGTGAGGTAGCGCGCATGGGTTCATTGTCCATTCAGAAGATATAATATATAAGATGTCAGCATAATCCGCCAACATTGAGTGTGTGTAAGCATTTGACTGTTGTGGTACGATTTGTGGCTACACATCTGTCCTCTTGTTTTTCTCCATCTGCTTTAGTTGAGACAATCCAGAACAACCCCATCCTCACGCTGGAGATTCCATTTGTGTCTCTCCACCGAAAGGAGAGTGTAATGGAAACTAGCATTCCTGTTCCTGTGATTAACTGGCACGATGGTACCAGTGGGATTCCGACTGTGGCTGAATGTGTGTAGGCTCTTCTTTTGTTCTCTCATGGCTTGTGGCTGTGTATGCTTGCATCTTTGCATGGAAGGTCGTAAGATTTGTCACTAGTATGGACTTGAAACATTTGCACTGCAGAAGAAGTGACTGGGCTTTGCAGGGTTTGACCTGAACAGGCCGAAAGTTCAAAGTAACTGTATTATCAAAGTCCAGTCTTGCAGAAGGGGGTTGGCCTGAAATGTTGACTGATTATTCATTTCCATAGATTAATCTATGGACCCCTTGGTTAATGGTAAGGGTCCATGGCTTAAAAAAGGTTGGGAACCCCTGCCTGAGATGTTGCCTGACCTGCTGAATTCCTCCAGCATTTTGTGAGTGTGTTGCTTTGGATTTCCAGCCTCTGCTGAATCTCTCATGTTTATTGTTATCACAACCCTGAGATTTATTCACAGTAAATACGAAGAAACACATAGAATCAATGAAAGACCGCACCCAACAGGATGGACAAACAACCAACGTGCAAAAGACAGCAAACTGTGAAAATACAAAAAGAAAGAATTTTTAAAAAATAAATAAATAAACAATAAATATCAGAAACATGAGATGAAGAGTCCTTGAAAGTGAGTCGATAGCTTGTGGGAACAGTTCAGTGATGAAGCAAATGAAGTTGAGTGAAGTTATCCCCTTTGGTTCAAGAGCCTCATGGTTGAGGTGTAATAACTTTTCCTGTAGGCTTCTAAATCTTTCTGACAGCAAGTAGAGACCACAGCCTGGATGGTAGGTGTCCTTGACGATGGATGCTACTTTCCTGTGACAGCACTCTGTGTAGATTGTGCTCAATGGTGGGGAGGAGAGGGATGTATCCACCATTTTTTGTAGGATTTTCCATTCAAGGGCATTGGTGTTTCGATGCCAGGCTGCGATGTAGCCAGACAATATACTCTGCACTGCACATCTACTGTAGTTTGTCAGAGTTTCAGATGTCATGCCAAATTTTTCAAACTACTAAGAAAGTCACAGCTGAATTTTTTTAGGATTTTCCGTTCAAGGGCAATGGTGACTCCATACTGGGCCATGATATCAATATATTCTCCACCATTCATCTGTAGAGGTTTGTCAAAATTTTAGATGATATGCTGAATGTTTGCAACCTTCTAAAAAAAGTTCTACCTGTAGCACTTCAGCACACATGTAACCACAAGAAATCGGAGGAGGAGGAGGCTAATTCAACCCCTCAGCTCCTGTCCCACTACTCAGTGTGTTCATGGCTGAGATGCAGCATTATGCAAAGGTCTTTAGACACATATACATAGCTAGGGTGCCTGAGACTATTGCGCAGTTCTGTATTTGTCAACGTGGTATGGAGAGTGAGTTTGTAAATTTTGCAGGAGCAAAGGATGTTGGGAATGGGAGGGTGGAGCGCCACGGGGGGTGGGGTGCGGAGCAGGGGACAGAGAAGGATGGGGGGGGCGGTGCGGGTGCAGATTCACCCAGCCCTGAGACAACAGCCAAGTTCATTTGGTTTATTGATCATACCAGAATATCGCTCTGGTGATTCCTGCTTCCTGTCCTCTCCCTTCCCCTTTTCCCAGCCACAATTAGCCTCTTCTTGCCCCCTTCCCACTCTCAGTCCACAATAGAAACCCATATCAGAATCAGGTTTATCATCACTCACAAATGTCATGAATATTTGTTTTTGTGGTGGCAGTATGGTGCAATACATAAAATTACTAAAGCACTGTGCAAAGGTCTTAGGCACTCTCACTATATATGTATGTGTGTGTGCCTAAGACTTTTGCACAGTGCCGTACCGTATGCCAGCCTCAGTTTCTGTCCTGTGCCCATTCCCTATAACCCCCAGACCCTCAATCTTTCAAATACATACTCATTTTCACTTTAAATACATCCAGTGATCCAGCTTCCAACCCCCGGCCAGAGAATTCCTCTGAGAGAAGACGTTTCTACATACATCAGCTTTATCTAATCAGCCCCTTATCTTATATATTTGGCCATTTGTCCATGACTCTACCGTTGGTGGAAAGACCTTCCCTGTGAACCCCCCTCGGATCCTTGAATAAATTCTGAAGTCCAAGGTCTCTTTGTGGAATTCATTGCCACGGACAACGGCTGTGGAGGCCTAGTCATTGGGTATATTTAAAGCAGAGGTTAATAGGCTCTTGATTAGTCAGGATGTGAAAGGTTACGGTGAGAACGCAGGAGAATGGGTTTGAGAGGGCTAACAAATCAGCCATGATGGAATGGCTGAGTGGCCTGATTCTGTACTTATATCTTATGGCCTTATGGCTAGGAAGCCATACTAGAAACAGCGTTTGACACCTATCTTGCGAATCTGGACATATCTACATTTGCACATGCACACCACACACATGCTGGGATACAATAACTAGTCTCATCCTCAGGATATCTGGGATTTTAAATTCAGGACATTAAATTAAAAGAGATACTTTGTTAATATCATCAATTTTGACCATGAAACTACAGAATTGTCGAATTAGGTCCTCTAGTTCACCCAAAAGTGGCTCTGGAAATGGCCCAGCAATGCAGTCAGATTACCAGTACAGAGTAGTCCCAGATACTTACAGTTTGTCCAGAATAGTTACGGTTTGTGCAGAATAGTTACAGTTTGTCCAGAGTAGTTATGGTTTGTGCAGAATAGTTACAGTTTGTGCAGAATAGTTATGATTCACCTGGAACAGCTACAATTCACACAGAATAGTTAAGGTTTGTCTGCAAATGTGTGAAATGGTTAAAAAGACATGGAACTGAAACCAGGGTCACATCTGTGAAGGAAGCATTGCTAAGAGTCCATGGCTCTGCATTCCATCATCCAAGATGGAATCACACCGTGAGGGGTGAGTGTATTGTACTGAACCAAGATGGAATCACACCGTGAGGGGTGAGTGTATTGTACTGAACCAAGATGGAATCACACCGTGAGGGGTGAATGTATTGTATTGAACCAAGATGGAATCACACCGTGAGGGGTGAGTGTATTGTACTGAACCAAGATGGTATCACACCGTGAGGGGTGAGTGTATTAGACTGAACCGAGATGGAATCACACCGTGAGGGATGGGTGTATTGTACTGAACTGAGAGGGAGTCACGCTACGAAGGGTGAGGGAGTCACACCACGAGGGGTGAATATATTGTACTGAACAGAGAGAGAGACCCACCATGAGGGTGAGTGTATTGTACTGAACCCAGAGGGAGTCACACTGCAAGGGGTGAGTGTATTGTACTGATGTTTGACGTGCAGTTAATTCACCAGTTCTGATGGATAGTGTGTTTTTGGCCCCCGCTGTTTGGAAAGGCAGGAATGAATATCCCTTTTGTTTCATCTCAATTGCCATGTTCTGTGTCCCATTCATATTTGCAACCCCCACAATATTCTGTCTCTGTTTAATTAGTTTGAGGGGAATTTGGGCTGGGCGGTGAGCACTGTGAACCCACTCCCCATGATGATGTAAACCCCGTCCTGCTGTGATACCCCATGTTGTAAACCCCGTCCTGCTGTGATACCCCATGTTGTAAACCCCGTCCTGCTGTGATACCCATGATGATGTAAACCCTGTCCTGCTGTGATACCCCATGTTGTAAACCCCGTCCTGCTGTGATACTCCATGATGATGTAAACCCTGTCCTGCTGTGATACCCCATGTTGTAAACCCCGTCCTGCTGTGATACCCCATGTTGTAAACCCCATCCTGCTGTGATACTCCATGATGTAAACCCCGTCCTGCTGTGATACCCATGATGATGTAAACCCCGTCCTGCTGTGATACCCCATGTTGTAAACCCCGTCCTGCTGTGATACTCCATGATGATGTAAACCCCGTCCTGCTGTGATACCCTATGTTGTAAACCTCGTCCTGCTGTGATACCCCATGTTGTAAACCCCGTCCTGCTGTGATACCCCATGATGTAAACCCCGTCCTGCTGTGATACCCCATGTTGTAAACCCCGTCCTGCTGTGATACCCCATGTTGTAAACCCCGTCCTGTGATACCCCATGATGTTGTAAACCCCGTCCTGCTGTGATACCCCATGTTGTAAACCCCGTCCTGCTGTGATACCCATGATGATGTAAACCCCGTCCTGCTGTGATACCCCATGTTGTAAACCCCGTCCTGCTGTGATACCCCATGATGTTGTAAACCCCGTCCTGCTGTGATACGCCATGATGTAAACCCCGTCCTGCTGTGATACCCCATGTTGTAAACCCCGTCCTGCTGTGATACCCCATGTTGTAAACCCCGTCCTGCTGTGATATCCCATGATGATGTAAACCCCGTCCTGCTGCGATACCCCATGTTGTAAACCCCGTCCTGCTGCGATACCCCATGTTGTAAACCCCGTCCTGCTGTGATACCCCATGTTGTAAACCCCGTCCTGCTGTGGTATCCATGATGTTGTAAACCCCGTCCTGCTGTGATACCCCATGTTGTAAACCCCGTCCTGCTGTGATACCCCATATTGTAAACCCCGTCCTGCTGTGATACTCCATGTTGTAAACCCCGTCCTGCTGTGATACCCATGATGATGTAAACCCCGTCCTGCTGCAATATCCTCATGGCATCTCACTGGCAATTAGAGGAATCGGCTAGCAGCCCCTGCTCACTCGTACCACATTGCCTTCAACACAGTGGAAATTCTTTCAAGTCCAGCGCCGGAACAATGTCTGATTATTTTCATTTGTACTTGCTTCTGCTGAATTCATTGTCAAATCATTTGCGATAAGTTGCAAATACAATTGAGCAGAATTTTACAAATGTTGGTGCAAGTGCTTTGTGCCCATCTTGGGCAAACTCAGGATTGACACTTCTTTATAACTTAACCACTTGTCTTCAGTCATGATGTTACTTGTGACTGTTTACAGACAATTAATTAATTCATGGATCTCTGCACAAGCACTGATCTAAGGAACTCTTTTCTTTTGCCCAGATTAATAGACGTTTATGTGCAGTCGTGCTGTTATCAGTTCAGAAAAACAATCCCATTACGTTCCTGATTTCAGCTGCCTGTGCTTTCCAATTCCCGTTTGCATGTCATTTATTTCTTTTTCCCATTAGTGGATTGGCAAGGATTTTTCAAATCCTGATCTTTTACATCGAGAGTTTGGGATTTAAGTTGCATTTTGTGCTTTCAGGCTTTTTTTTCTTTGGCATGAGATGTGTGGTATTGAAATTGCTTGGAATTCAGTATGTCTGAAAAAATGTTTTGAAATTTGTTTTCCTTGAACAGATGACCCAAGAACAAAGGAAACACACCAGTTAACTGCATGAAACAAAGTTGACCAAATTCATCATCTGGCTTTCTGGCCTTTTAGACCATAAGACACACGAGCAGAGTTGGGCCATTCAGCCCATCGAGTCTGTCCCACCATTCCATCATGGCTGATTTATTATCCCTCTCAACTCCACTCTCCAGCCTTCTACCCATAACCTTTGACACCCCAACTAATCTAGAATTTATCAACCTCCGCTTTAAATATACCCAATGACTTGGCCTCCACAGCTGTCTGTGGCAGTGAATTCCACAGATTCACCACTCTCTAGCTAAAGAAATTACTCATCATCTCCTTTCTAAATGGCCGTCCCTCTGTTCTGAGGCTGTACCCTCTGATCTTTAGGCATTTTAAGAAACTAAACATAGAATATTTATTTTATTTAGTTACAGCCTTCTGGCCCATTGAGCTGTGCTGCCTTGTAATCCCTAACAACCTCCAATTTAACCCTAACCTAATCACAGGACAATTTACAATGACCAAATAACCTACTAACCTGCACATCTGTGGATTGTGGGAGGAAACCAGAGCATCCGGAGGAATCCCACACACTCCAGGAGGAGGACGTACAGAGACTCCTTACAGAGGATGCTGGAACTGAACTTCAAACTCTGACCCCCCCCGAGCTGTAATAGCATTGCCTCACCATGGCTCCGGTTAACCACCGGGATAGCGGACTGATTACTATCACAATACATAAGTCTTTAACACAAGTAATTCCTTACTGAATTTTATCTCCTGGGGGCCTGGCGCTCATTGTCATCCTTTGAGTTTCCATTGTTAAAATAGAATGATGGGATATAACTGCTGATCATTGCCTGAGTGTTTGCAATCCACAGAGGGAAGGGGCTGCTCTTCACCCCCGCCCCACAAACACAGAACTCCCACGAACTAGCAGCCCTGATACCGACTAAATGATCGGGACAGTCCTGTAACCCAACAGCTGGGGGGCTTCTGCTCGCTGATTTGTTAGTGCATGTCAGAGACAGAGAATTACGGTCAGAATCCTTTTCCCCATTTCATCTCCTTTCTCCAGAACATTACTATAAATGCATCTGCCAAGTGAATTACAGTCAATAAGAATGACATATTGGTATCCCAGATGTTAGCACAGTTTGACATTCCTTTCTGCAGTGTGACCTCGCAGCTTTTCCTGTTTCCAAACTGAGCTGAAATTACCCTGGTCACTTTCCTCGTTACCCTTCCATGAGACATAAGAGCAGAATTAGGCCATTTGGCCCATCGAGTCTGCTCTGCCATTTCATCATGGCTGATCGATTTTCCTCTCAGTCCCAGTCTCCTGCTTTCTCCCTGCCCTGACCAATGAAGAATCTATCAACCACTGACTTGGCCTCCACAGCTGCCTGCGGCAACAAATTCCACACATTCACCACCCTCTGGCTAAAGAAATTCCACCTCATCTCCATTCTAAATGGACATCCCTCTATTCTAAGGCTGTGTCCTCTGATCCAAGACCCCCCACCATTGGAACACCCACTCTATCGACACCTTTCAGCATTGGTTAGGTTTCAACAAGCTCCCCTCCCCACTCATTCTGAACTCTGGTGATTTCATCAATCAGTCCTCATATGATAAATCTTTCAATCCCAGAATTATCCTCGTGAACCTCCTATGAACCCTCTTCTTCTAGCTGCCAGTACCATGATTCACTCTGTAGTGAGTCATGTTTTGATTTGTTTGTATTACAAACTTTAAACGGAATAGCCTCCTCTCACTGAAACTGATGAAAAATTTAATGTCTGTTCCTGCTCGTTCGTGCGATTTACCTGCTCTCCTGCTGGGTTTAATGTGGATCTCCTTGTTTTGATGCAACAGCGGATGTCATTCAGACTCACGTCGGTGTCTTCGCAGAAGGTTCGTCTCCTTCCTCTCCCTCAACAGCCCCGATATTCAGGGCGTTCCGCAGAGCGAGTGAGACCAGCATTGCGAGCCAAGTATCAGGAATGGCTGACAGTTACACGGCTTCCAACATCACCAACAGTGAGTGCCACAATACATTTGTCCCATCGTGAACACTTTCCACTGTTATCGCACAGAACTCTCTTCTGTCTTGTAGAGTGATTAGGCATCTGTAACTCCCAACAGTCTGGCTTTAAAAAATCGTCAAAATATTTCTCAGGGAGTTCAATAATATTGTTCTGTCTGCTGTAGGTAAACTGTCAGAAAAATCAGGAGAGCTTTGCCGTTGTTTGTCCCCAGGGCTGGGCAGGATATACCCCAGTTACTAGGGGAAGTGAGAGAAGAGATTGCTGCACCTAGGGCTTTTCTCTATGTAGTGAAAGAGGACAAGAGATAGCTTGGTAGGGGTGTACAAGATGATAAGAGACATAGATAGCCAGGGATTTTTTTTCCCTAGGGCAAATATGGCTAATACGAGGGGGCATCATTTTAGGGTGATTGGAGGAAAGTATAAGGGGGATCTCAGAGTTAGATTTTTACGCAGAAGGTGGTGGGTGTGCAGTATGGTGGTAGAGGCAGATTCAAAAGGGGCAATTAGGAGTATTTTAGATAGGTACTTGGATCGTAGAGGGCTCTATAGGTGGGAAGGGTTAGATTGATCTTGGAGGAGGTTAAAAGGTCAGCATAACATGGTTGGGCTGAAAGGCCTGTTTTATGCTGTAATGTTCTAAATTTTTAGAGCATAAACAGAAGAAGTAGATCAATCTCTCCTTATCCACCCATTCTTCAGTGAGATCACGCTGATCCATCCTGAGCCTCAACACACTTTCCTGCTCTCAAGTCACATTCCATGGACCCCCAAGTAGTTGGAATGTTTCTCAATCTCTGTCTCTGCAGCTCTCAGGGATGGAGAATTCCAAACATTCCCAGTCCTCCTCCTCCTCCTCCCAGTCTGAAACGTGTGACCCAACATCTCCTCGGCTCTCGTCCTGTCCGTGCCCTTTGGTACCTCAGGGAGGTTCTATCGTCTGGCCACGCAAGAAGTGCCTGATGACTGGAGAGAGGGGAGCTGATAATTACAGGCTGGGAAAATCACTGGAAAATAATCCGCGGGAAAGATTATTCCATGCTTGGAGAGGATGGGGTTGATGTGTTCAGTTCTGGTCACCACACTGTAGGACGTGGATACCTTGCTGATGGTGTAGAACCAGTTTACTGGGATATAGCCTGCATTGGAGAGCTTTAGCTCTAAGGTGAGGTTGAACTAGCTCAGGTCATTTATTTGTTTGAAATGGAGGTCAGACCATAAGATATAGGAGCAGAATTAGGCTATTTGGCCCATCGAGTCTGCTCCATCATTCAATCATGGCTGATCCTTTTTATTTCTCCTCCTCAACCCCAGTTCCCGGCCTTCTCCCCACAACCTTTGATGCCGTGTCCAATCAAGAACCCATCAATCTCTGCCTTAAATACACCCAATGACCTGGCCTCCATAGTTGCATGTGGCAACAAATTCCACAAATTCAGCACCCTCTGGCTAAAAAGATTTCTCCGCACCTCTGTTTTGAAAGGGTGCCCCTCTATTCTGAGGCTGTGCCCTCTTGTTCCAGACTCTCCCACCATGGGAAACATCCTTTCCTCATCTACTCTGTCTAGGCCTTTCAACATTCAAAAGGTTTCAATGAAATACCGTCCCCCACCCCCCGTCCTCCTAAATTCCAGAAAGTACAGACCTAGAGCCATCAAAAGTTCCTCATAGACTCATCCTTGTGAACCTCCTCTGGACCTTCTCCAATGCCAGCACATCTTTTCTGAGATGAGAGGCCCAAAACTCTTCACAATACTTAAGATGAGGCCTTGCCAGTGCCTTATAAAGCCTCAGTGTCACATCCCTGCTCTTGTATTCTAGACCTCTGAAATGAATGCTAACATTGCATTTGCCTTCCTCACCACCGACTCAACCTAGAAGTTAACCTTCAGGGTGTTCTGCACAAGGACTCCAGGATCCCTCTGCATCTCTGATTTCTGAAAATAGTCTGCACATTTATTTCTTCTACAAAGTGCATGACCTTGCATTTTCCAGCATCGTGTTTCATTTACCACTTTTTTGCCCATTCTCCTAATCTGTCTAAGTCCTTCTGCATCTTACCTGTTTCCTCAACACCACCTGCCCCTCCACCAATCTTCGTATCATCTGCGAACTTGGCAACAAAGCCATCTATTCCATCATCTAAATCATTTATATACAGCATAAAAAGATGTGGTCCCAACACTAACTCCTGCGGAACACCACTAGTCACTGGCAGCCAACCAGACAAGGATCCTTTTATTCCCACTCGCTGCCAATGCTCAAACTATGTTAGTAACTTTCTTGTAATACCATGGGCTCATGTGTGTCAAAAACCTTCTGAAAATCCAAATATACAACATCCACTGCATCCCCTTTGTCTATCCTACTTATAATCTCCTCAAATAATTCCAACAGGTTTGTCAGGCATGATTTTCCCTGAAGGAAACCATGCACTTTGTACTATCTTGTCCTGTGTCACCAAATACTCCATTACCTCATCCTTAACAGTTGACTGTAACATCTTCCTAAACGCTGGGGTCAGGCTAACTGGCCTATAATTTCCTTTCTGCTGCCTTCCTCCTTTCTTAAAGAGTGGAGTAACATTTACAATTTTCCAGTCCTCTGGCACCATGCCAAAGTCCAATGATTTCTGAAATCATGTAATCTTGTAATAGTAACTGCACTCACTTCTCTTCCTTCACACACTACAACATCAGGCACACTGCTACTGTCTTCCACAGTGAAGACTGGTGCAGGATACTCATTTAGTTCAACAGCCATCTCCCTGTCCCCCGTTATTTTTTTCTCCTGCTCATTTTCTAGCGGTCCTATACCCACTCTTATCGCTCTTTTATTTTTAACATACTTTGATATTATTTGCTAGCTTGCTTTCATATTTCATCTTTTTCTTTCTAATTTTTTTAGTTGCTTGCTATTGGTTTTTAAAAACTTCCCAGTCCTCTATCTTCCCATTAATTTTTGTTTTGTTGTATGCTCTTTCTTTTGTTTTTACAATGACTTTGACTTCCCTTGTCAGCCATGGTTGTACTATTTTACCATTTGAGTATTCCTTCATTTTTGGAGCATATGCGTCCTACACCTTCCCCATTTTTCCCAGAAACGCACACCATTGCTGCTCTGCTGATATCCCTGCCAGTGTCTCCTTCCAATTTACTTTGGAAAACTCCTCTCTCATACCACTGTAATATCCCTTACTCCGCTGAAATACTGCTATGTCAGACTTTACTTTCTCCCTATCAAATTTCAGGTTGAACTCAATCATATTGTGATCACTGGTTCCTAAGGGTTCCTTTACCTTCAGCTCCCTAATGGCGTCCGGTTCATTACATAACACCCAATCCAGTAGAGCTGATCCCCAGTAGGCTCAATGACAAACTGCTCAAAAAAGCTATCTCTTAGGCATTCAACAAACTCACTCCCTTGAGAGGTTGAGGGGTGCCCAGATAAAAATATATAAAGTTATGAGTCATGGAAAGCAACATTTTTCCGCATGAACTAGATGTCAATGTTTAAGAGAAGTTTAGATAGATACATGGATATTAGGCATATGGACGGCAGGCCAATCGGCAGTTTAAATGGTTCGCCATGGATTAGATGGGCCAAAGGACCTGTTTCTGTGCTGTACTTTTCTATGACTCTATGAAGGTGTTGATGTCAAATACCAGAGGGTGTAGATGTAGGGTGAGGAGGGAAGAAGTAATGAGGTGTGAGTGCCCGAAATGCCCTGCCTCGGGAGGTGAGAGTGATGAGTGCCCGAAATGCCCTGCCTCGGGAGGTGAGAGTGGTGAGTGCCCGGAATGCCCTGCCTGCCTCGGGAGGTGAGAGTGATGAGTGCCTGGAATGCCCTGCCTGCCTCGGGAGGTGAGAGTGGTGAGTGCCCGGAATGCCCTGCCTGCCTTGGGAGGTGAGAGTGATGAGTGCCCGAAATGCCCTGCCTCGGGAGGTGAGAGTGGTGAGTGCCTGGAATGCCCTGCCTGCCTCGGGAGGTGAGAGTGATGAGTGCCCGAAATGCCCTGCCTCGGGAGGTGAGAGTGGTGAGTGCCTGGAATGCCCTGCCTGCCTCGGGAGGTGAGAGTGGTGAGTGCCCGGAATGCCCTGCCTCGGGAGGTGAGAGTGGTGAGTGCCTGGAATGCCCTGCGTGCCTCAGGAGGTGAGAGTGGTGAGTGCCCGGAATGCCCTGCCTCAGGAGGTGAGAGTGATGAGTGCCTGGAATGCCCTGCCTGCCTCAGGAGGTGAGAGTGGTGAGTGCCCGGAATGCCCTGCCTCGGAAGGTGAGAGTGGTGCGTGCCCGGAATGCCCTGCCTGCCTCAGGAGGTGAGAGTGGTGAGTGCCCGGAATGCCCTGCCTCGGGAGGTGAGAGTGGTGCGTGCCCGGAATGCCCTGCCTGCCTCAGGAGGTGAGAGTGGTGAGTGCCCGGAATGCCCTGCCTCGGGAGGTGAGAGTGGTGCGTGCCCGGAATGCCCTGCCTCAGGAGGTGAGAGTGATGAGTGCCCGGAATGCCCTGCCTGCCTCGGGAGGTGAGAGTGGTGAGTGCCCGGAATGCCCTGCCTCAGGAGGTGAGAGTGATGAGTGCCCGAAATGCCCTGCCTGCCACAGGAGGTGAGGAGAGTGGTGAGTGCCCGGAATGCCCTGCCTCAGGAGGTGAGAGTGGTGAGTGCCCGGAATGCCCTGCCTGCCTCAGGAGGTGAGAGTGGTGCGTGCCCGGAATGCCCTGCCTGCCTCGGGAGGTGAGAGTCGTGAGTGCCCGGAATGCCCTGCCTCGGGAGGTGAGAGTGGTGCGTGCCCGGAATGCCCTGCCTGCCTCGGGAGGTGAGAGTGGTGAGTGCCCGGAATGCCCTGCCTCGGGAGGTGAGAGTGATGAGTGCCCGAAATGCCCTGCCTGCCTCAGGAGGTGAGAGTGATGAGTGCCCGAAATGCCCTGCCTCGGGAGGTGAGAGTGGTGAGTGCCCGGAATGCCCTGTCTGCGTCGGGAGGTGAGAGTGGTGAGTGCCCGGAATGCCCTGCCTGCGTCGGGAGGTGAGAGTGGTGAGTGCCCGGAATGCCCTGCCTGCCTCAGGAGGTGAGAGTGATGAGTGCCCGAAATGCCCTGCCTGCCTCAGGAGGTGAGAGTGATGAGTGCCCGAAATGCCCTGCCTCGGGAGGTGAGAGTGGTGAGTGCCCGGAACGCCCTGTCTGCCTCAGGAGGTGAGAGCACCACATACAATAGCAATGTTTAAAAGTCATTAGACAGACCCAAGGACAGGTAGAGAATACAGGGATATTGACCGTGTGTGTACAGACCAGATTCTTTTCACTTGGTGACAAGGTCGGCGAAGACACGATTTCTGCACATGATTCCAGGATTGAACGGCTTATCATATGAGGAACGTTTGATGACTGGGCCTGTATTCACTGAAATTCAGAAGAGTGAGGGATGACCTAATTGAAACCTATCGAATGGTGAAAGGCCTTAATAGAGTGGACGTGGAGAGGATGTTTCCTATGGTGGGGGTCGGGGAGTGGGGGAAGATCTCAGACCAGAGGACACAGCCACAGAATAGAAGGGTGTCCTTTTAGAACGGAGATGAGGAGGGATTTCTTTAGCCTGAGAGTGGTGGATCTGTGGAATTCATTGCCACGGGCATAAATATTGGGTATATTTAAGGCAGAGGTTGATAGATTCTTGATTGGTCAGGGCATGAAGGGATACGGGGAGAAGGCAGGAGATTGGGGCTGAGAGAGAAAATGGATCAGCCATGTTGAAATGGCAGAGCAGACTCGATGGGCCAAATGGTGTAATTCTGCTCCTGTATCTTATGGTCTTTCTGCATTGTTTTCTGTCCAGTGTTCTGTATAAGAAAGGTAGTACTCAGTTACAAATTGACCTCGTCTTCATTAGCAGGGCCCTGGGGATTTACTTACCTTCAAGCCTGCTGAGTTAATAGGTCTATTACAATAATAATGGATCACAACCACAACTTGAGCCTGAATGTGTTGACAAGGATGGGCGGGGTGGTGAAGGAGGTGGAGAGCATCACACACAAAATGCTGGAGGAACTCAGTCGGTCAGGCAGCATCTGTGGAGAGGAACAAACAGTCGATGTTTTGGGCAGAGACCCTGCTTCAGGACTGGGTGTTTGGCATATTTGCCTTCATTGACTGGCATTTAGTGCGAAAGTTGGGACTCCATGACCGAATTGTAGAAACACTCGGCGTAAAGTGTGTGCAGTTCTGGTCACCACACTACAGGAAGGATGTGTAAGAACAAAATTAGAAAAACCACAGAAAAGATTCAGCGGGGTGTGGCTGAGACGGGAGGGCCTGAGTTATAAGGGGAGACTGGGCAGACTGGGATTATAGGAGGCCGAGGGGTGACTTTACAGGCCACGGTTGCACAGCAGTCAGCACAACGTTATTACAGATAATACAGGGCATCGGCATTCAGAGTTCAACCCTGGCGTCCTCTATACGAAAGTTGTACATCCTCCCTGGGGAATGCTTGGGTTTCCTCCAGGTGTTCCGGTTTCCTCTCACAGTCCAGAGATGTACCGGTTAGTGGGTTAATTGGTCATTGTAAATTGTCCCGTCATTAGGCTGGGGTGAAGTCGGGGGTTGCTGGTGGCATTGCTTAGAGGACTGGAAGGGCCTGTTCTACGCAGTTCAAAATTTTATAAAAGCAAGAGGCATGGATAAGGTGGATACTCACAGTCTGTTTCCCAGGGTAGGGTAGTCTAAACTAGAGGACTCTGTTTAAAGTGATATGTAGAGGGGACCTGAGGGGCAGGTTTTCCATCAATGGAGGTGAAGGCAGATACTGTTTGCACAGGAAGGGAGAGAAGGGGTAGGGGCTGGTCAGGTGAGCTAAGGACCCGTTTCCCTTCTAAGCTGTTCAATATTTCTAACTCTAAACCTTCCCTGAGCTCTGTGGTTTAACGTTCTGCCTCATCAGTACAGAAAGCAAACGTTCACTCTGTCTTCCTCACTGCTGTGATCTCATTCTTTATTCTTATTTGTGTCTTCATTACATCACTTCTTGTTCTTTATTAACAGAGGTAACAGATTGTAATGGCAATTCATCTTCCTAAGCTGTACCGGGGTAGGTCTGAGGGCAGATGGTTCTGGACTATCAGAGGAACATGGCCTGCGTTAACTGGTGGGAGACACAAAATTGATCAAAGAAAGCCCTCTTGGTGCTGTCTTCCATTATGCACAGGACATCCTGCCTCTCCGAATCCCTGAAAGCATCTTTCAGTGTTCTGTTGTCCCACCTCGACCCACCTCTCACCCATTTATCCACACGTAAAATACCCTGGACTTGACTCTTCAATGATGTAAAGCGCAGAAACCTGACTCACTTCACTGGGAGAGCACACATTCCCAGGAGGAGGTGTGAAAGTGATGTCTGTTCACACAGCTTGGGTGTCTTTCCCCACAGAGAGAAGTCTGGGTGCCCTTCTCAGTTTCTCCATTCCCCGTTCTGGTTCCCCTCTTCTCCTCACCTGGCCAACACCTCCCCCTGGGCTGAAGAAGAAGGTTAGTCTCCTCATTTCTCTCTTCCATGGTCCACTCTCCTCTTCTATCAGATTCCTTCTTCCTGCCCTTTACCTCTTCCACCTATCACCTCCCAGATTCTTACTTCAACCCCCCTTCTCCAACCAAGTTCCCCCTCACCTGGTCTCCCCTATCATCTGTCAGCTCATACTCTGTCTTCTCCCCACCCCCCCAACTTCTTATTCTGGCTTCTGCAGAAAGCATATGGGGTGTTAGCTTTCATAAGTCGAGGGATAGAGTTTAAGAGTCACGATGTAATGATGCAGCTCTATAAAAGCAACACACATAAAAGTTGCTGGTGAACGCAGCAGGCCAGGCAGCATCTCTAGGAAGAGGTGCAGTCGACGTTTCAGGCCGAGACCCTTCGTCAGCTCTATAAAACTCTGGTTAGGCCACACCTGGAGTACTATGTCCAGTTCTGGTCACCTCACTATAGGAAGGATGTGGAAACATTGGAAAGGGTACAGAGGAGATTTACCAGGATGCTGCCTGGTTTAGAGAGTATGCATTATGATCAGAGATTAAGGGAGCCAGGGCTTTACTCTTTGGAAAGAAGGAGGATGAGAGGAGACATGATAGAGGTATACAAGATAATAAGAGGAATAGATAGAGTGGATAGCCAGCGCCTCTTCCCCAGGGCACCACTGCTCAATACAAGAGGACATGGCTTTAAGGTAAGGGGTGGGAAGTTCAAGGGGGATATTAGAGGAAGGTTTTTTACTCAGAGAGTGGTTGGTTCGTAGAATGCACTGCCTGAGTCAGTGGTGGAGGCAGATACACTAGTGAAGTTTAAGAGACTACTAGACAGGTATATGGAGGAATCTAAGGTGGGGGCTTATATGGGAGGCAGGGTTTAAGGGTCAGCACAACACTGTGGGCCGAAGGGCCTGTACTGTGCTGTTCTATTCTATGTTCTATGTTTCCAGTCCTGATGAAGGGTCTCGGGCCGAAATGTTGGCTGTTTGTTTACCACCGTATTTGCTGCTTAACCTGCTGAATTCCCCCAGCATCTTGTCAAATCAAGTCAAGGTTATTGTCAGTTAACATTGTGTACCTTCATACGTGATAATGATTTTGCAAACCAGGGTGTAAAGCACAGCGGTACCTGTTACACACATATATCTTAGGGAAGTAAGGATAAAGCCTACAGATGAATTCTGCATAAATAAACAAAGTAAAGTTCATAAATTAATTATTGTAAGGTACAGAAGCAATTAACCGGTATGTTGCTGTGAATTCCCAGCATCTGCAGAATCTCACATTTTCTTGGCTTTACTTACCCCAGTGAACAGTGCACAAGCAGGAGACACGCAAACACACTGACCTAATGTAATGGAAAATTTGCTTTGCATCGAACAGATACATGTTTAATAATTCTTAGAGGTAGAAGCAATGTCTGTGATCCATTTGTGTGTTGTGTAATGTGAATTCTGTTTTCATTTTCTCAGCGAAAAAATATCACTCAGCCCTTAACAAAACGTTGGGTTTCTTGTCCAAACTTATCCCCCACAACAAAGCCCTTCCACAATGCCTTGACCCTCAGGACTATAAACAGTCCAAACCTGTGCTGTCACAGAGTCACGACAAGCTGAAAGTGAGTCCACCACCACAGAGAGTCTCAGAGATGGACCTCCAGACAGGTACCGGGCCGGAGAAACAAACTGTTTGTAACGTAGCTTCTAGGTGCTTCTCTGCTAATAAACTCCTCATCAAAATAAATTATCCTCCCTTCCTAACTCCTAGAAATAATTTCATGGTGACTGAACCCAATCTACCATTAACACAGATCTTTAAGCGGCACCTTTTCCCTTACTAATTTATTTAGAGATAACAGCGTGGAACAGGCCCTCCCGGCTCATCGAACCACGCTGCCTAGCCACCCCCATTTAACCCTAGCCTAATCACAATTTACAATGACCAATTAACCGACTAACCAGTAGGTCGTTGGGCTGTGGGAGGAAACCAGAGTACCCGGAGTAAACTCACCTGCTCGCGGGAAGGAATGTGCAGGCTTGCTTACAGAGAACACCAGAATTGTACTCCAAACTTCAGCGCCCTGAGCTGTAATAGTGTCGAGCCAACAACTGTGGCACCCCCGGTGATTGAGAGAACAGTGGAAGTGACATTTCAATCATTTTCTACGATTAACCAGTTAGTCTTTTCCTTACTGACCAATTACAAAGTAGGAGAGGCCATTCGACCCATCTGCGCCGAGAAATCCCATCAGTACCAGTCCCCTCCCTGCGCAAATTGGCACTCAGTCACACTGGAAAGAGCTTGGCCTTTCCTCTCTGCACAGTTCGGATGCCGCTGTGACATTTGTGTGCAGAAAAGAATGTGGAACACTACGATTCAGCAGAGGAGCTGGCCCATCAGCCTGCCATCTCCATGCCGGCTCTGATGCCGATGTACTGTAATCTACACCCTCCATTATGACTGTTAAAAGTTGTTGCTGTATCTGGTCCCACCACCTCCCCTGGCAGTGCATTCCAGACAGCCACATTTCCTTTAACCTTTAACCTTTCCACTTTAAACCTCTGCCCTCTGGTACTTAACACTTCCACCCTGGCAGTAACAACTACCACTTTACCGTAGGGGGTGAGGTAAATGTGTTTGGGTATACTTTGTCCCTCTGGTACTTTTATAAAATCATGCAGCAGTTTTCTTCTGAGGGGAATTAACAACCTCCTGCTTTGAGTGGTAGTTATTAGATGACGTAACCCTAGTAACGGGGTTAATAATGAAAAGGATCAGTGTTATCATTGTTCAAAGTAGAAAGCCTCCCTTCCTCCATCCCTCCCACCCACTCAGGAGTTGGGTGATACTGGTTAACCTTATCAATGGTACTCACCTCCTGTGTGTGAATAAAGATACAGTCCCACACACAAATTGCCAGAGGAACTCAGCCAGTCAGGTGGCATCTATGGAGGGGAACAAATAGTTGATGTTTCAGGCCGAGACCTTGGCCCAACACATTAACTGTTTATTCCCCTCCATAGATGCCACCTGATGCGGCTGAGTTCCTCCAGCATTTTAAACCATAAGACATAGGAACAGAATTAGGCCATCCAGCTTATTGAGTCTGCCCCGCCAATCCATCATAAATGATTTATTAACCCTGTCAGCCCATTCTTCCCATAACCTTTGACGCTTGGATTAATTGAGAACCTAGCAACCTCTGCTTTACATATACCCCATGTCTTCCCTCCACAGCCATCAGTGGCAAAGAATTCCACAGATTCAGTACCCTCTGGCTAAAGAAATTCTTCCTTATCCCAGTTCTAGATGGACGTCCCTCTATTCTGAGTCTGTACCCTCTGGTCTTAGACTGCCCCTCCATAGGAAACATCCACTCTATCGAGGCCCTTCAACATACAATAGGTTTTAATGAACCCCCACCCCAATCACCACCATTCTTCTAAACTCCAGTGAGTACAGGCCCAGAGCCATCAAATGCTCCTTACGTGTTAACCCTTTCATTCCCAGGATCATTTTGTGTGCAATGCTCAAGATTTCCAGCATCTGCAGAATCTCTTGTACTTATAAAAACTAAGCAGATCTTCACCGTGAGAACAGGACACAAACACAGATCATTTCAGTGTTTACACTCATCTGGAGAGTGCACTTTCTGCTTAAACTAAGCAGGGTTTCGGCTTTGTTTCAGTTGCAACGAGGTGGTGGGGAACTAAGAGGGTTGACTACGCTCTCTACTGCCCTGATGCTTTAACAGCCTTTCCAACAGTCGCCTTGCCCCACCTCTTTCACGCCAGTTACTGGGAGTCAACTGATGTCGTCTCCTTTCTGCTACGACAGGTAAGGAGGACGTAAGTCCCGTTGGTATTGTGTTTTCCTTTTCATCAGGGTGAAACAAAGCACCTTCCAGCCCACTGAAGTATGTTTGGAGTTTCATCACTGTGGTAATGATGTTCATTATAAAATGTTTACACTTAGATAATGAGGCATGAAAATGCAAGTGTTCTGGAACTGGACGGGAAGGAAGTCTCAGTGTTCAGCCCTTCAAAGCCACGCGAGAAGTGGCTTCGCAAGAGGACGCATGTTAAATTAAGGGTATGAACATTTCATATCTTGACGTCGATACATCCTCTGATCTAATACTGCACATGTAAGGAATGACAATCTTAATATGTTAATGCTCAGCATAGCTTTGGTAGACCACATGCACCAGTACAAAGTAAAAGCACTCCAAGACTTTGGTGAGGCCACATTTAGAGTATTGTGTGCAACTCTGGCCATCTACCTACAGGAAAGATATCAATAAGTTGGAAAGAGTTCAGAGGAAATTTACAAGGATGTTACCAGGACTTGGGGATCTGAATTACATGGAAAAGATTGAATAGATTTGGATGTTTTTCTCTGGAGCATAGGAGAATGAAGGGAGATTTAATAGGCGTATACAAATTTATGCGGGGTATAGATAGGGTAAATGCAAGCAAGCTTTTTCCACTGAGGTTGGATGGGACTACGTCTAGAAGTCATGGGTTACGGGTAAAAGATGAGAAGTTTTAAGGGAACATGAGGGGAAACATCTTCACCCAGGGAGTGGTGAGAGAGTGGGATGAGCTGTCAGCGCAATTGATGGATGTGATTTCGATTTCAGCGTTTAAGGGAAGTTTGGATAGGCACATGGATGGGAGGGATATGGAGAGCTGTGGTACAAACATGGGTCGATGCGACTAGGTGGCAAAATAGTTCAGCACAGACTAGATGGACCGAAGAGCCTACATCTGCAATGTAGTGCTCTACGACTCCATGACCTGGAAAGGGAGTTTCACTGAGTGAGGCCGATCTGGCCCAGATACTTCTGAGTGGTAAGCTTGATCCATGGCGGGTATAGAGGTGTTGTCCATGAGATAAGGAAATTAAACCAGAGCTCCATAAGTAACTAAAGAGACAGAGAGTCGGCTTGTTTGAGTGGGTGCTGACTGATGACTTAAATTTCAGAGAGTAATCTAAAGGGAACTTCATAAGATATAGGAGCAGAATTAGGCCATCTGGCCCATCAAATCTGCTCCACTGTTTCATCATGGCTGATCCATTTTCCCTCTCAGCCCCAATCTTCTGCTTTTTCTCCATTTCCCTTCATGCCCTGACTAATCAAGAATCTATCAACTCTGCATTAAATATACCCAATGACTTGGCCTCCACGGATGCCTGTGGCAATGAATTCCACAGACTCAACACTCTCTGGCTAGAGAAATTCCTTCTCATCTCCGTTCTAAATGGACATACCTCTATTCTGAGGCTGTGTTCTCTGGTCCTTTCCACATCCAGCAGGGGGCAGGGATTCAAGTTTTTGGATCATTGGGACCTCTTTTGGCGCAGGCGTGACCTGTACAAAAAGGACGGGTTACACTTGAATCCTAGGGGGACCAATATCCTGGCAGGGAGATTAGCGAGGGCTACTGAGGTGACTTTAAACTAGAATGGTTGGGGGGTGGGAATCAAATTAAAGAGGCTAGGCGAGAGGAGGTTAGTTCACAACAGGGGGATGGGAACCAGTGCAGAGAGACAGAGGGGTGTAAAGTGAGGGTAGAAGCAAAAAGTACTAAGGAGAAAAGTAAAAGTGGCAGGCCGACAAATCCAGGGCAAGCATTAAAAAGGGCCACTTTTCAGCATAATTGTATAAGGGCTAAGAGAGTTGTAAAAGAGCGCCTGAAGGCTTTGTGTGTCAATGCAAGGAGCATTTGTAATAAGGTGGATGAATTGAAAGTGCAGATTGTTATTAATGATTATGATATAGTTGGGATCACAGAGACATGGCTCCAGGGTGACCAGGGATGGGAGCTCAAAGTTCAGGGATATTCAATATTCAGGAGGGATAGACATGAAGGAAGGGGAGGTGGGGTGGCGTTGCTGGTTAAAGAAGAGATTAACGCAATAGAAAGGAAGGACATAAGCCGGGAGGATGTGGAATCGATATGGGTAGAGCTGCGTAACACTAAGGGGCAGAAGACGCTGGTGGGAGTTGTGTACAGGCCACCTAACAGTAGTAGTGAGGTCGGAGATGGTATTAAACAGGAAATTAGAAATGTGTGCAATAAAGGAACAGCAGTTATAATGGGTGACTTCAATCTACATGTAGATTGGGTGAACCAAATTGGTAAAGGTGCTGAGGAAGAGGATTTCTTGGAATGTATGCGGGATGGTTTTTTGAACCAACATGTCGAGGAACCGACTAGAGAGCAGGCTATTCTGGACTGGGTTTTGAGCAATGAGGAAGGGTTAATTAGCAATCTTGTCGTGAGAGGCCCCTTGGGTAAGAGTGACCATAATATGGTGGAATTCTTCATTAAGATGGAGAGTGACATAGTTAATTCAGAAACAAAGGTTCTGAACTTAAAGAGGGGTAACTTTGAAGGTATGAGACGTGAATTAGCTAAGATAGACTGGCAAATGACACTTAAAGGATTGACGGTGGATATGCAATGGCAAGCATTTAAAGGTTGCGTGGATGAACTACAACAATTGTTCATCCCAGTTTGGCAAAAGAATAAATCAAGGAAGGTAGTGCACCCGTAGCTGACAAGAGAAATTAGGGATAGTATCAATTCCAAAGAAGAAGCATACAAATTAGCCGGAGAAAGTGGCTCACCTAAGGACTGGGAGAAATTCAGAGTTCAGCAGAGGAGGACAAAGGGCTTAATTAGGAAAGGGAAAAAAGATTATGAGAGAAAACTGGCAGGGAACATAAAAACGGACTGTAAAAGCTTTTGTAGATATGTAAAAAGGAAAAGACTGGTAAAGACAAATGTAGGTCCCCTACAGACAGAAACAGGTGAATTGATTATGGGGAGCAAGGACATGGCAGACCAATTGAATAATTACTTTGGTTCTGTCTTCACTAAGGAGGATATAAATAATCTTCCAGAAATAGTAGGGGACAGAGGGTCCAGTGAGATGGAGGAACTGAGCGAAATACATGTTAGTAGGGAAGTGGTGTCAGGTAAATTGAAGGGATTGAAGGCAGATAAATCCCCAGGGCCAGATGGTCTGCATCCCAGAGTGCTTAAGGAAGTAGCCCAAGAAATAGTGGATGCATTAGTGATAATTTTTCAAAACTCGTTAGATTCTGGACTATTTCCTGAGGATTGGAGGGTGGCTAATGTAACTCCACTTTTTAAAAAAGGAGGGAGAGAGAAACCGGGGAATTATAGACTGGTTAGCCTAACGTTGGTGGTGGGGAAACTGCTGGAGTCAGTTATCAAGGATGTGATAACAGCACATTTGGAAAGCGGTGAAATGATCGGACAAAGTCAGCATGGATTTGTGAAAGGAAAATCATGTCTGACGAATCTCATAGAATTTTTTGAGGATGTAACTAGTAGAGTGGATAGGGGAGAACCAGTGGATGTGGTATATTTGGATTTTCAAAAGGCTTTTGACAAGGTCCCACACAGGAGATTAGTGTGCAAACTTAAAGCACACGGTATTGGGGGTAAGGTATTGGTGTGGGTGGGGAATTGGTTAGCAGACAGGAAGCAAAGAGTGGGAATAAACAAGACCTTTTCAGAATGGCAGGCAGTGACTAGTGGGGTACCGCAAGGCTCAGTGCTGGGACCCCAGTTGTTTATAATATATATTAATGACCTGGATGAGGGAATTAAATGCAGCATCTCCAAGTTTGCGGATGACACGAAGCTGGGTGGCAGTGTTAGCTGTGAGGAGGATCCTAAGAGGATGCAGGGTGACTTGGATAGGTTGGGTGAGTGGGCAAATTCATGGCAGATGCAATTTAATGTGGATAAATGTGAAGTTGTCCACTTTGGTGGCAAAAATAGGAAAACAGATTATTATCTGAATGGTGGCCGATTAGGAAAAGGGGAGGTGCAACGGGACCTGGGTGTCATTATACACCAGTCATTGAAAGTGGGCATGCAGGTACAGCAGGCGGTGAAAAAGGCGAATGGTATGCTGGCACTTATAGCGAGAGGATTCAAGTACAGGAGCAGGGAGGTACTACTGCAGTTGTACAAGGCCTTGGTGAGACCACACCTGGAGTATTGTGTGCAGTTTTGGTCCCCTAATCTGAGGAAAGACATCCTTGCCATAGAGGGAGTACAAAGAAGGTTCACCAGATTGATTCCTGGGATGGCAGGACTTTCATATGAAGAAAGACTGGATGAACTGGGCTTGTACTCGTTGGAATTTAGAAGATTGAGGGGAGATCTGATTGAAAAGTATAAGATCCTAAAGGGATTGGACAGGCTAGATGCAGGAAGATTGTTCCCGATGTTGGGGAAGTCCAGAACGAGGGGCCACAGTTTGAGGATAGAGGGGAAGCCTTTTAGGACCGAGATTAGGAAAAACTTCTTCACACAGAGAGTGGTGAATCTGTGGAATTCTCTGCCACAGGAAACAGTTGAGGCCAGTTCATTGGCTATATATAAGAGGGAGTTAGATATGGCCCTTGTGGCTACGGGGATCAGGGGGTATGGAGGGAAGGCTGGGGCGGGGTTCTGAGTTGGATGATCAGCCATGATCATAATAAATGGCGGTGCAGGCTCGAAGGGCCGAATGGCCTACTCCACCTATTTTCTATGTTTCTATGTTTCATTCTATCAAGGCCTTTCACCATCTGATAGGTTTCAATGAGGTCGCCCCTCATTCTTCTGAATTCCAGTGAATACTGGCCCAGAGCCATCAAACACTCCTTGTATGACTAGCCTTTCAATCCTGAAATCATTTTCATGACCCTCCTTTGAACCCTCTCCAGTGTCAGCATATCCTTTCAGAAGGAAAAAGAGAGTGCAAGAAAAGACCAGTGACTGATATAAGAAGGAATTCAAAAACGTTCTGGGCAAGTGAACAGAATGAGAAGTTGTACCTTTCAGCTGATTGTATTGTTGTGAGAGTAATGCGTGGGATCTGCAGTCAGGCAGAGTGAACAGACCTGAAGGTGGCAGGTGGCACGTAGCCAAGAATGATCTGAGACAAACCACGGTGGAAAAGAACAGCCTGTTTAATTCAAATGACGAGTGATCAGTGGGTGCTGATGTCTTGTACTGAATCAATCAGTTCATTTGCAGGTGCAGGTACTCCAGGAGGGCAGCAATACATTGGTACTTACTGGAGGAGAGTCAGGTTTAATATCAGAGGCATTTGTCAGGAAATTTGTTGTTTTGTGGTAGCAGTACATATATAATTATAGTGCAAAAAAGAGAAAAAATAATCGTGAGGTTGTGTTCAAGGGATCATTGCACATTTAGAAATGGGATGGCAGAGGTAAAGGAGCTGTTCCTGAATCATTGAGTGTGTGTCTTCAGGCTCCTGTACCTCCTCCCTGACGGTAGCAATGAGAAGAGGGCATGTCCTGGATGATGGGGGTCCTTAATGATGGATGCTGCCTTTTTGAGGTATTGCTTTATGAAGGTGTCCTCAGTGTTGGGGAGACTAGTGCCCATGATGGAGCTGGCTGAGTTTACAACTTTCTGCAGCTTTTTCCAATCCGCTGCAGTGGCCCCTCCATACCACATGATGATGCAGACAGTTAGAATGTTCTCCACTGTACATCTGTAGAAATTTGCGAGAGTCTTTGGTGACATACCATATCTCCTCAAACTCCTAATGAAATATAGCCGCTGTTGTACCTACTTTGTAATTGCATCAATGTGTTGGGCCGAGGACAGATCTTCAGAGATGTTGACACCCAGGAGGTTTATATACTGGGGTAGAAGAGGATCTGTGAAATTCTCTAGACTGATTTCTTGGGGAGTTGGGGGGCACTCACATTACGAGAGTGTAAGCAGGCAGAGCCTAACATTCCAAGAAGCTGGAAAAGAAGAGGACAAGGAAGAGAACAATGTAGATTTCTCAGAGGACTTGTCAGTGTATAGGTGTACAGTTGCCTTTAGGAACCATAGAAAAACTACAGCACAGAAACAGGCCTTTTGGCCCTTCTCAGCTGTGCCGAACCATTTTCTGCCTAGTCCCACTGACCTGCACATGGACCATATCCCTCCATACACCTCCCATCCATGTATCTGTCCAATTTATTCTTAAATGTCAAAAAAGAACCCACATTTACCACCTTGTCTGGCAGCTCATTCCACACTCCCACCACTGTCTGTGTGGAGAATTCCCCCCCCCCAATGTTCCCTTTAAACTTTTCCCCCTTCACCCTTAACCCATGTCCTCTGGTTTTTTTCTTCCCTTGCCTCAGTGGAAAAAGCCTGCTTACATTCACTCTATCTATACCCATCATAATTTTATATACCTCTATCAAATCTCCCCTCATTCTTCTACGCTCCAGGGAATAAAGTCCTAACCTATTCAACCTTTCTCTGTAACTGAGTTTCTCAAGTCCCGGCAACATCCTTGTAAACCTTCTCTGCACTCTTTCAACCTTATTTATATCCTTCATGTAGTTTGGTGACCAAAACTGAACACAATACTCCAGATTCAGCCTCACCAATGCCTTATACAACCTCATCATAACATTCCAGCTCTTATACTCAATACTTTGATTAATAAAGGCCAATGTACCAACAGCTCTCTTTACGACCCTATCTACCTGTGACGACACTTTCAGGGAATGTTGTATCTGTCCCTCTGACTCAGCGGGCTAGAACCATGGGGGGGGGGGGGCGGCACCACACTTTAAAGTGTGGCTGACTTCATGCCTGATTCCACCATGCTGTAATGTTTGCAGTGGTCTGTACAGAATGTACAATAAACTTTCTTTCTGCATGAATTCTCACAGAACGTCACAGCCAATCATCGTGTGAACGATGTGATTGTTAGTGAAGACGGTCCTCAGACATTGACGGGGCGTTTCATGTACGGACCCCTGGATATGGTCACGCTGACAGGCGAGAAGGTGAGATTCCTGTAGATGTACATATCGTCTACAATGTTGGCTGAACACCAGCGGTTTTACAGAGCATAACATTTTTACCTGGAGCATAGTTTGAGCGAAAACCCAGATCAGAGGCTGGGGAAGCAGTAACCATGAGATGTTGTCTGTGTGGGGGTGAGATACTTACTCCGGGAGGCTGCATGGTTATCCAGCCCCATGCCCAGTATCGTCCACCTCATGGCAACTGAGCTACGCGCCCGCCGTCTTGAAGAGTCGCTGCAGTCTATGAATTTAAACACAGAACAATTCAGGCCCTTTGATGTTGTGCTGACCTTCAAACCTACTCCAAGATTATTCTAACCCTTCCTTCCTACATAACCCTCCAGTTTTCTATCACCCATGCACCTATTTAAGGGTCTCTTAACTGTTCTTAATCAGCATTTCCCTGGCAGGGTGTTCCACACGCCCACCACTCTCTGTGTAAAAAAAACTCTGACATCCCTGTATACTTTCCTCCGATCTCCTTATCCTAGCCATTTCTGCTGTGGGGGAATAAGTCTCTAGCTGTCCACGCACTCTGTGTGTCTTCTACATCCTTAGCAAGTCACTTAACTGTTCTTAATCAGCATCTCCCCTGGCAGGGTGTTCCACACGCCCACCACTCTCTGTGTAAAAAAAACTCTGACATCCCTGTATACTTTCCTCCGATCTCCTTGTCCTAGCCATTTCTGCTGTGGGGGAATAAGTCTCTAGCTGTCCACGCACTCTGTGTGTCTTCTACATCCTTAGCAAGTCACTGTTATCTCCCTTCTCTCCAAAATCCACTTGGCTGGAGGCAAATGTCCGTAGATCTTCAGCTGGTGTGAAATGGTTTTACTGAGGCCCTCTGTTGGTCAGAGTCGGCCATGGACGATGAGGCCCAGCTGTCTACATGACCAGCACGTCAGGGCAGTACGACGCGGGGAGCAAGCTGTTCCAAGCAGGTTTCCCTTCTCCACGCCGCTGATAAAACCAAAGGAACGGCAGAGACCGATAGAGTTTGGCACCGGTGGCATCGCAGGAGTTGCCAGTCAGCGTTTGAACTCAATGTCGGACTGTCTTAGGGGCTCCAGCTCGGGATTTTTCCTCGGGGTTTACTCCCGAAGCCTTCCCCATGAGTGGGCATAGCCGAAAGGCAGTGGAGGTTTGAGATCAGAGTTTTCTTTCTCCTAGATGAGCTGACAAGCCCCACCTGCCCAAAGCGACTGACTTTAAGGTGCCACTAACCCACATTTCTGCTGACATTCCTGTTAGTAGAAATGGTTCTGCCGGCCTCGGTAGCTGAGCCACAAGCGAAGGCCAGGTTTTACTGACTGTGATAAATTGATCACTGCGGTGAAGGTGCTGTGGGGCGTTTAAATTCTATAAGTTCTCTTCTTTCCTCAGGTGGATATTCACATCATGACTCAGCCTCCCACAGGAGAGTGGGTGTATTTTGACACTGACATCACAAACAGCAGCGGCAGAATTTCTTACGTTATTCCAGAGAGCAAAAGGCTGGGGATTGGTGTCTACCCAGTAAAAATGGTGATTAGGTAATTGTGGAGATTGTTAAAATATTGAAGTATCCAGTTGCAAGATAATTTTCTTTGGGCAGACCTTTGTGATATTTCTAAACAGCCACTTTATTTTTAGAGTCAAGATTGCTTAATGTTAATTTCAGTATGTAAATGTAAAGGAGAATGAAATTATTGTTGCTCCAGATCTGAATCAGCACAAAAAGTACTGGATCCTGGACTTCCTGTTAGATTGCCAGCAGGTGGTAAGAGTGGGCTCCCTCACCTCTGCCCCTCTGCCCCTCTGACCCTCAACACAGGTGCCCCTCAAGGCTGTGTACTAAGCCCCCTCCTTTACTCTCTGTATACCCATGACTGTGTCGCCACCCACAGCTCCAATCTGCTAATTAAATCTGATAACAGTACCACATTGATTAGCCTAATCTTAAACAATAACGAGGCAGCCTACAGAGAAGAAGTTATCACCCTGACACAATGGTGTCAAGGAAACAGCCTCTCCCTCGATGTCACAAAAACAAAGGAGCTGGTTGTGGACTACAGGAGGAATGGAGACAGGATAGCCCCTATAGACATCAATGGATCTGGGGTTGAGTGGGTGAACAGCTTTAAGTTCCTCAGCATACACATCACCGAGGATCTCACGTGGTCTGTACACACCAGCTGTGTGGTGAAAAAGGCACAACAGCGCCTCTTTCACCTCAGGTGGTTGAAAAAGCAGCAGTTTGATATGGGCCCCCAAATCCTAAGGACTTTCTACAGGGGCACATCCTGACTGGCTGCAACACTGCCTGGTATGGGAACTGTACTTCCCTCAATCGCAGGACTCTGCAGAGAGTGGGTCGGACAGCCCAGCGCATCTGTAGATGTGAATTTCCCACTATTCAGGACATTTACAAAGACAGGTGTGTAAAAAGGGCCTGAAGGATCATTGGGGACTCGAGTCACCCCAACCACAAACTGTTCCAGCTGCTACCATCCGGGAAACGGTACCGCAGTATAAAAGCCAGGACCAACAGGCTCCGGGACAGCTTCTTCCACCAGGCCATCAGACTGATTAACTCACGCTGACACAACTGTATTTCTATGTTATATTGACTGTCCTGTTGTACATACTATTTATTATAAATTGCACATTGCACATTTAGACGGAGATGTAACAAAGAGTTTTACTCATGTATATGAAGGATATAAGTAGTAGTCAATTCAATTCAATAAGATAAAGAACTCAATAATATAAAAAATACACAACAAATTTGAAAACATAAGATAGCTTATATATAGAGATTGATTTTCTGTCCAAGAAGTGATGCTAGGCTGTGCATAATTTATTGATACAGTGCGGAATGGGCCCTTCCAGCCCTTCGAGCTGCACCACCCACTGATTTAACCCTGGCCTAACCACGGGACAGTTTACAGTGACCAATTAACCTACCTTCCTGTATGTCTTTGGACTGTGGGAGGAAACCCATGAGATCACGGGGAGAACATACAAACTCACTACGCTTCCGTGGTGGTGACTGAGGGGAAGTAATAAAGTACTGGTGGGTGGAAGTGTTGATCAGCTCTATGCTTAGGGAAAATGACTGTTTAAACAGCTTTTTGAAAAGATAAATCTGCAGCAGACTGGTGAGATAAAGAATGTGATCAAGAAATCTGGTGTCAAAATGGAATGCTGTTTGAGGAGATGAGGTTTCCTGTGACTGACCAGAACTGCCTTTCTACACACACCGGGTTTCAGACAGATTCTGAGTATACGGCTGAAAGATTAATTAGATTAGATTAGATTCTGAGGACAGGCAGTCCTCTTTTATTGTCATTTAGTAATGCATGCATTAAGAAATGATACAATGTTCCTCCAGAATGATATCACAGAAACAGAAGACAAACCAAGACTAAAAATACTGACAAAAACCACATAATTATAATATATAGTTACAACAGTGCAAAGCAATACCATAATTTGATAAAGAACAGACCATGGGCACAGTAAAAAAAAAGTCTCAAAGTCTCTCGAAAGTCCCATCATCTCACGCAGATGGTAGAAGGAAGAGAAACTCTCTCCCTGCCATGAGCTTCCAGCACTGCAAACTTGCCGATGCAGCACCCTGGAAGCACCCGACCACAGCCAACTCTTGAGTCCGTTCGAAAACTTCGAGCCTCCAACCAGCCCTCCGACACCGAGCACCATCTCTGCTGGGCGCTTCAACCCCGGCCCTGGCAATAGGCAAAGCCGAGGATTTGGGGCCTTCCCCTCCGGAGATTCTCGATCGCACAGTAGCAGCGAAGCAGGCATTTCAGAAGTTTCTCCAGATGTTCATCCGTGCTTCTCACATCAAATCAGGATTGTGCACAGTACCTATTTAACAAGATCCCCAATAATGTATCAAAGTTCTTGGATAAGCTGACCCCTTCTTTATCTAACTGTGTAGAACCGCGAGACACAGCCTTAAGATTCAG
Source organism: Mobula birostris (assembly GCF_030028105.1). Taxonomy (NCBI): domain Eukaryota; kingdom Metazoa; phylum Chordata; class Chondrichthyes; order Myliobatiformes; family Myliobatidae; genus Mobula; species Mobula birostris. Next base: position 52,818,926 of record NC_092391.1, read on the forward strand.
GGGAGTAGATTTAGTACGGGGTTGAGTGGAAGCTGCTTTTCCCAGAGAGTGGGCAATCTGTGTAAGCCTCTGCCCAGGGAAGTAGTCGAGGCTACCTCATTAAATATATCTAAGACACAGTTAGATTGAGAACTGAGGGTTCTGGGGAAAAGGCAGCTAGGTGGAGCTGAGTCCTTGGCCAAATCAGTGGTGATATTATTGAATGGCAGAGCAGGCTCGTCAGGCCACATGCCCCACTCCTGCTCCTAGTTCTTACCGGGAGCCCTCTTGAGTTAGTGTTTGGTCAGCCGTTGCTATATGCAAGGTTACGGGTCCGTGCTCCTCTTCGGAGACTTGAGTCCATGATCCCAGCTCTGAAGTCACTGCAGTTCAGAGGGGGATTTGGCAGATGACTGTGTGACTGAGGAACTGGTGGCAGGTGGGTGGAACCAGCGTGTTAAGGCTCAGGATGGGACAAGTTGTTGCAGTGTGTAGTGACGCTGTAAGGATGGACTGGCAGGTAACAGGGCAAAGTAGGGATGAGTTCAAGTGTAACGTGGGGGAAAATCAAAAAGGGCGAAGAATGCAGGACTGAAAATAGTAGATCTGAATGCACGCAGTACACAGAATAAGGTAGATGATCTTGTAGCGTAGTTAGAGAGCGGTACGTATGATGTTGTGGACGTCGCTGAGTGATGGCTGAAAGAAGATCATGGGTGGGAGCTTAATGTCCAAGGATACAGATTGTATTGAAAGGACAGGCAGGTTGGCAGAGGGGGAGGGATGGCTCTGTTGGTAAAATATGAAATCAGATCCTTAGAAAAAGGTGACATAAGATCAGAAGATGTTGGAATCATTATAGGATGTGGGATATTCATTTCAACGGGAAATGAAAAAGGCATGTAACAAGGACAGTGTTACAATAGTCATGGGGAATTTCAATATACAGGTAGGTTGAGAAAAACAGATTGGTGCTGGATCCCAAGAGACGAAATTTGTAGAATGCCTATGGCTTTTTAGAACAGCTCGTGTTGAGCCCACTAGGGAAATGGCAATCTGGATTGGGTGTTATGTAATGACCCAAATTTGATTAGGGAAGGGAGGCAGTGATCATAATATAATAGAATTCAGCCTGCACTTTGAGATGGAGAAGCTAAATTCATATGTATCAGTATTACAGTGGAGTAAAGGGAATTATAGTAGCATGAGAGTGGAGCTAGAAAAGTTAATTGGAGGAGGACACTAGCAGGGATGATGGCAGAACAGTAATGGCTGGAGTTTCTGGGAGATACTTGGAAAGTGCAGGATAGATACATCCCAAGGAAGAATTATTCTAAAAGCAGAAAGATGCATCTGTGGGTGACAAGGGAAATCAAAGACAGCATAAAAGGAAAAGAGAGGGCGTATAATAGAGCAAAAATTAGTGGGAAGGTAGAGGATTGGAAAACTTTTACAAAAAACAACAGAAGGCACTAAACAAAACCATAAGGAGAGAAAAGATTAAATCTAAAGGTAAGCTAGCCAAAAATATAAAAAAGCCCATTACTGAGGATGAGGTACATGAAGGCATATGGTGTTAGCCTGGATAGAAGGTTGGCTGATTGGCAGGAGGCAAAGAGTGGGAATAAAGGGAGCCTTTTCTGGTTGGCAGCCGGTGACTAGCTGTGTTCTGCAAGCATCACTATTGGGACCGCTTTTTGTTTTACTTTAAATGTCAGTGATTTGAATAACTGAATTGATGGCTTTGTGGCCAGATTTGTGGATGATAAGAAGATAGATGGAGGGACAGATAGTGTTGAGGGAGCAGGGAGTTTTCAGAAGGATTTAGTTGGATTAGGAGAATGGTAAAGAAGTGGACTTACCAAACTTGACGGCCTTGCAAATGAAGAACCAATCATCATCGGCTTTAAATATACTCAATGACTTGTCCTCTACAGTTGTATGTGGCAACGAATTCCACAGATTCACCATCCTCTGGCTAAAGAAAGTTCTCCTCATTTCTGTTCTAAAGGGACATGCTTCTATTCTGAGCCTGTGCCCTCATGAAACATACTGTCCATGTCTACTCTATCTAGACCTTTCAATATTTGATAGGTTTCAAGGAAATCCCCCCTCATTATTCTAAACTCCAGCAAGTACAGGCCCAGAACCATCAAACACATCTTGTACATTAACCCTTTCATTCCAGGAATCATTCTCCAAAACTACTTCTGGACCCTCTTCAATGCCAGAGCATCCTTTCTTAGATAAGGGGCCCAAAACTGCTCACAATACTCCAAGTGAGGCCTCACCAATGCCTTATAAAGTCTCAACATTACCTCCTTGCTTTTATATTCTAGTCCTCTTGAAATGAGTGCTAACATTGCATTTGCCTTCCTCACTACTGATCCAACCTGCAAATTAACCTTCAGGGAATCCTGCACATGAACTCCCAGGACCCTTTGCACCTCTGATTTCTGAACTTTCTCCCTGTTTAGCAGACATCCCACCCTGCAAAAACTCATTTCAGGGAGGTAGCACCCCCGCCCCGCAACCCTATATACCCCCCCACCCCGGGTTGACCTCCAAGGGCGTATGTAATACAGTACTTTGTTCAGTGATTTTGTCTAATCTGTAAACCAAGTTGGATATATGCAGCAAATGTGACATTAAAATATGTACTTATATTATCATGTTTATTCTATTCCAACTTTAAGCAAGTCTACAGGGAATTTGGCCTCATCACATAGGACATCAATAGCGTAGCTCCTTGGCAGCCAGCCAGCTAGTTTAAATCAGGGGTCCCCAATCTGTTTTGCACCGCGGACCGGTTTATTCTTGTTGACTGGCTGACCCCGCAGGGGAGTGTTAAACGGCACCGGAGTATAGGTGAAAAGTCAACTATAAGTCAGTGGCTAATACACTCAATTTCGTTTCTAAAGGGGTTTAACTAACGAATTTAATATTAAGCATACAGCACATATTTTCCTCGCATGAATATAGTAATAAGTCATTTATAACAGTGGTCCCAAACCTCCAGGCCGTGAAGAATGCGGCGGTAGCCAGAACACACCCAGCACATCTTTAAGAAAAAAGCCAAAATAAACAAGCTAATTGATTAGGTGCCACCTGGCATGTAAACGTCGACCCAGATCAGAGACAACGCAATCGGCAATCGCCTCTGATCTGGGCCGACATTTACGTGCCGGGCGGCACCTAATTAATTAGCTTGTTTATTTCGGCTTTTTTCTTAAAGTTGTGCTGGGTGCATCCCGGCCACCGCTGTATTCTTTGCGGCCCGGAGGCTGGGGACCACTGAATTATAAGTCACTTATAAGTCAATAGCATCATAACATTTTAAGTAACATTTGGATATTAAACACACAGCACATATTTTCCCCGTATGAACATATAAAATCATTGCAACACACCAATAGCGCTGAATCAGTGGGAGCCCTGGGCTTGTTTTCCTGCAACAAGACGGTCCCATCGAGGGGTGATGGGAGACAGCGATACTCGAAGGGCGTTCCTTATGTCCTGTCTATTCCGCAATTTAGTTTTCGTTGCATTCATTGCAGAAAACTCCGCTTCGCAGAAATATGTTGGAAATGGAAGCAACGTTTTCAGTGCTTTCATGGCTATCCCAGGATATTCAGCCTTGACTTTGATCCAGAATGCTGGCAGAGATGTTATGTCAAACATACTTTCCAGCCCGCTGTCATTTGCAACCTCGAGGAGTTGATCTTTTTCCCGCGCTGACATGGCTGATTCACCAGGACATTCACAAATGCGTCACGGACCCATTCCTTTGCACATCTTGGGTCACTGATGACCTCGCGTGCGTTAAAATTCAACAGTGCGTGACAGGGAATGAGGAAAGGTGCAGCAGACTCATATCGTAAACACAAAATAATCTGCAGATGCTGGGGTCAAAGCAACACTCACAACACGCTGGAGGACCCTCCTCCCACCTTCTTTATAGGGCCTCTGTCCCTTCCCTCTACAGTCCTGAAGAAGGGTTCTGGCCCAAAACGTCGACCGATCTTTTCCACAGATGCTGCCGGATCTGCTGAGTTCCTCCAGCGTGTTGTGAGTGTTGAGCTGACTCATATCGTTTCATATTGCCAAATCATATCGTTTCCTTGTGGTTGGGGACCACTCTTAGCACGAAGAGAGACCAATCAGGATGCTCGCTCTCCCTCTCCCTCTCAAAAAAATCTATTTCCGGGATATTGTATATAATTTCCAGGAGTCAGGGAGCCACTATCGATAATGCGGGAGACTCCCAGAACTTCTGGAAGAGGTGGGATGTCTGGTTTAGTAAACAGTCCATGACTGTACTCCTTCTACCGAAGTGCATGGCCATACACTTCCCACTACATCGACACAACTGTCGCACAGTTAGGCTAGGGTTAAATTGGGGACTGCTGCTCGTTAGGCTGGAAGGGCCAATTCTGCGCTCTATCTCCAAATAAATAAAAATTAATTCTCTTAGTCCGTCTGTCCTTCCGCTGACGCCCACTTCCACCCACAAATGTCGTCATCTGTTCGAACACCAGGAATTTGAGCAATTACTTTATAAGTAATAATTCTATTTAAAAATTGACATATACTATTCCTGTCTGTGAGCCTATCTTGATTGCTGGTGAAGGAGATTCTTGTGATTTTTCCCTAGGGGGGACCACACGTCTGGAGACAGCTACATAACAGTGCTGCCCAAGGGGACGGAATGTGTGGTGTTCAGCATCGATGGGTCGTTCGCAGCCAGCGTTTCCATCATGGGTAGCGACCCGAAGGTCAGAGCGGGAGCCGTTGATGTTGTGAGGTAACAAATCACAGTGCTGCGTTGAACTGTGTCTAGGCTGGACAGTTCCCCACTCGTTAGTGCATGAGAACAGAGCTTAGACAGTGACATTGCAGCTTCTCAGTGAGAAATATTCTTAGCCCAGGTAAAGCACATCTCGAGAGGAAAAAGCAAGAGGTGCCATGTTCCACTGTTCTCTCCTGTCAGATTCCTCCTTCTTCAGCCCTATACCTTTCCCACCTATCACCTCCCAGCTTCTTACTTCATCCACCTTCCCCTCACCTCGTCTCACCTATCACTTCAAAATCAAAATCAGGTTTAATATCACTGGCATATGTCGTGAAATGTGCTTTGAGGCAGCAGTACATTGCAATGCATAATAATAAAAAAAACAAAATGTATATATACACACACACACAGTGGCATGCAAAAGTTTGGGCACCCTGGTCAAAATTTCTGATACTGTGAATAGCTAAGCAAGTAAAAGATGAACTGATTTCCAAAAGGCATAAAGTTAAAGATGACACATTTCCTTAATATTTTAAGCAAGAAAACTTTTTTATTTCCCTCTTTTACAGTTTCAAAATAACAAAAAAGGAAAAGGGCCCGAAGCAAAAGTTTGGGCACCCTGCATGGTCAGTACTTAGTAACACCCCCTTTGGCAAGTATCACAGCTTGTAAATGCTTCCTGTAGCCAGCTAAGAGTCCTTCAATTCTTGTTTGGGGGATTTTCACCCATCCTTCCTTGCAAAAGTTCTAGTTCTGTGAGATTCTTGGGCCGTCTTGCATGCACTGCTCTTTTGAGGTCTATCCACAGATTTTCGATGATGTTTAGGTCGGGGGACTGTGAGGGCCATGGCAAAACCTTCAGCTTGCACCTCTTATTCTATTCAAAAGGTTCAAAGGAAAATCTAAATAAGCCTGATGCATTTTGGAAACAAGTTCTGTGGACTGATGAAGTTAAAATAGAACTTTTTGGCCGCAATGAGCAAAGGTATGTTTGGAGAAGAAAGGGTGCAGAATTTCATGAAAAGAACCCCTCTCCTACTGTTAAGCACGGGGGTGGATCGATCATGCTTTGGGCTTGTGTTGCAGCCAGTGGCATGGGGAACATTTCACTGGTAGAGGGAAGAATGAATTCAATTAAATACCAGCAAATTCTGGAAGCAAACATCATACGGTCTGTAAAAAAGCTGGAGATGAAAAGAGGATGGCTTCTACAACAGGATAATGATCCTAAACACACCTCAAAATCCACACCTCAAGAGGCACAAGCTGAAGGTTTTGCCATGGCCCCCGACCTAAACATCATCGAGAATCTGTGGATAGACCTCAAAAGAGCAGTGCATGCAAAAGACGGCCCAAGAATCTCGCAGAACTAGTAGCCTTTTGCAAGGAAGAATGGGTGAAAATCCCCCAAACAAGAATTGAAAGACTCTTAGCTGGCTACAGAAAGCATTTACAAGCTGTGATACTTGCCAAAGGGGGTGTTACAAAGTACTGACCATGCAGGGTGCCCAAACTTTTGCTTCGGGCCCTTTAACTTTTTTGTTATTTTGAAACTGTAAAAGATGGAAGTTAAAAAAGTAATTTGCTTAAAATATTAAAGAAATGTGTCATCTTTAACTTTATGCCTTTTGGAAATCAGGTCATCTACTCGCTTAGCTATTCACAGTAACAGAAATTTTGACCGGGGTGCCCAAGCTTTTGCATGCCGCTGTATGTATGTATATATAGAGAGAGATAAATAAGTAGTGCAAAAATATAGTGACGTAGTGTACATGGATTCATGTAATTTCATGGTGAAGAGGAAGAAGCTGTTCCTTTAATTTTTGAGCGTGTGTCTTCAGGCTCCTGTACCACCTCCTTGATGGTAGCAATGAGAACAAGGCATGACCTGGGTGATGGGGGTCCTTGTGATAGATGCCACCTTTTAAAGATGACCTCATTGCAGGGGAGGTTAGTGCCCATGGTGGAACTGACCAGCTTGTACTCTTCCCTCTCCCTCCCTCCCAACAATGTTATTCTGGCCTCTGCCCCCTTCCTTTCCGGTTCTGATGAAGTGTCTTGGCCCAAAACGTCAACTGTTTATTCATTTCCATAGATGCTGCCTGACCTGTTGAGTTCCCTCCAGCATTTGTGTGTTTTGCTTTGGACTTCCAGCATCTGCAGAATCTCTTGGTCTTTATGACAATCTGTAGTTGCTCGGCCTTTGTGATAGAACCTTGTCTTTTCCTTCCTCATCCATTTTGTTACGTCGTGGATTTGAAGAGCTGCCTTCATATCTGCAGTGGAACAGCAAGTGCAGCCACTGTCTCACTGTACCCAGCACCAATGTTCAGTCCTCACCTCTGGTGCTGTCTGTGCAGAGTTTGCATGTTCTCTCTGTAATTGTGTGTTTCTCCTGGGTGCTCTGGTTTCTCCCACAATTTAAAGACGTACCGGTTGGTAGGTCAATTAGTCATTGTACATTGTCCTGTGATTAGGCTCGGTTTAAATGGTTGTGTTGCCAGGTTTTGCAGCTTGCTGGGTTATAAAGGCCTATTCCACACTGTTAACTAAATCCTTCCCCTCAAAACTTACGTTCCCTCACCTTAAACCAGGGGTTCCCAACCTTTTGTTTTCCATCAAGCAATACCATCCATGGACCCCAGGTTGGGAACCCCTGCCCAACGCTGCCTTGTTTTTGATGCCCTAACTTGGGACAAAGTTTCTGAATCTCTACTCTGTCTAATAATCTTATAGTCCTCCATCAGGTCAGCCTGAGCTTCCCTCACCCCCGGGAAAACAAGCCCGACCAGTCTAATCTTTCTATCCTTCGAAAGGTCATTGGCAGGTCAGCTTTTCTGAACTATGCTCATAAACTGTAAGGGACTCTTTCCAAAATTCAAAGTACATTTATTATCAAAGTACAGGTTTCCCCCGCCATCCGAAGGTAGAGCGTTCCTATGAAATGGTTCGTAAGCCAGAATGTCGTAAAGTGAAGAAGCAGTTACCATTTATTAATATGGGAAAATTTTGTGAGCGTTCACAGACCCAAAAATAACCTACCAAATCATGCCAAATAACACATAAGACCTAAAGTATCAGTAACATATAGTAAAAGCAGGAATGATATGATAAATACACAGCCTGTATAAAGTAGAAATACTTTTCCACAATCATTGCCTGAACTGTTCTCTGTAGCGAAAATCTCACACAAGTGCCGTCAGCAAAAGCACGGCGCAAGCGCTCTCCAGAAACCTAAGCTATGAAGCTGCCAAATCATACCAAATAACACGTAAAAATACACAGCTGATATAAAGTAGAAATAACGTATGTACAGTGCAGTATCACTTACGGGAACTGGGAAAGTGCGGAGCACACTGATGGTGGTGTGTTAGACTGAGTCGGAGTTTGGGTGGTGCAGTGGCCCCCACCCTCCAGGCAGCTGACTGATACATTGCCGCGAAGCATGCAGGGGTAGCCAGGAGGCACACAGCACATCTTTAAGAAAAAAGCCGAAATAAACAAGCTAATTAATTAGGTGCTGCCCGACATGTAATTAATTAGCATGTTTATTTCAGCTTTTTTCTTAAAGATGTGCTGTGTGTCTCCCGGCTACTGCTGCATTCTCTGCAAATTGGTATCTGTCCGCAGCCTGGGTGTTGGGGTGATGGGACACTGGGGTGTCATCTTGTCATCTGTTTCCATTAGAGCAGGCAGCTCATCTTCTCCTATGACTGCCCGCCTCGATGTCGAAGGTCGAGGTTCGTCGTCTGCTGTGGCTGATGTGGAAGGCTTGCTTGACTGCTGAGCCTCGTGCATTTTTCTATCATACAGTTCTTTGTAAGCACTCAAACCATCCTGCAAATATCTCCTAAACCGACGTACGCTTTCAAAATTAAAGTCGTACTTTATCATTACTCATTCGGTTTCGATTGTTATCCTTTCCTCTTCCAATTGCATCAGCTCTTCATCGATCAGTTCTTGGTGATGGAATGCCAAAACCTCTTCAACATCATATTCGTCAGCTTCCACAAGCCAAACTCACTTTGTCCTTGCTTCGTTCACCACGATCGAAACAGTTAATTATGTCTAGTTTTATGCTAAGTGTAACACCCTTACAAGCTCTTTCAGGCTTTTCCAATACCTCAGAACTCATCTTGCAAACGGCTGCTCACAGGCACGTGTTTAAGCAATGCCAGCGAGAGTTCCGTTCCGAATCCAGGGGAGAGCGGCTGCTCGGGGCGCGCGCTGATTTTTTTCGCACGCTGCCTTTCTTCGTAACAGTGAAAACACCTTCTGTTAGCGAAAACAGGGTACTAATGTAGGTCTTTCGTAACAGTGAGGTTTCGTAAAGCGAACGTTCGAAAAGCGGGGGACACCTGTACGTATGCTTTATACAACCTTGAATTTCATCTCCTTACAGGCAGCCACAGAGCAAAGAAACTCAAAAGAACCCATTAAAACAATGTCAAACACCCTGTGTGCAGAAAAAAAAACAAAACGTGCAAACAGTAAAAGTAAGCAAATAGCATTCAGAACTGAAGTCCATGAAAGTGAATCCGCTGCCACAAAGCCAGTCATCACTACAGCCGATCCAGTGAGCTGAACACCTGAAACCTGACCTTTTCAATCTGGCCTGGCGTCTAAATCAGCGAAACCTTGGGTCATTGCTTGCTCTCGGACCCGGCCCTGCCACTTTGATACTCCCTCGGCCTGAGCCCCAGCCCCTCGTTTCGGCCCATAGCCCATCTCTTTGAAATCAATCAAACGTCGGGTCTTTCCTCTCTCTCAGGCCTGGGCTCTGCCTCAACTTTGTCTTTCCTCCACCTGCCTATTTATTTAACCTTGCTTTTAAGTAATCTTTTTGTCTTTTATTTTCATGTTAATTTTTTATTTTATTTTCATGTTTGCACTTTATCCCATTGTAAGTCACAGAACTACATCATCTGTATGCTATATAAATAAGTTATTATTTATATTACAATTTCCTTCCAGTTGTAGATTTTACTCCTGTAGGTGTGAACATTCTCCACCGTCCGTGCTGTAACCTGCGTTCAGATCATTGAGAGTCTTTGGGAGTTTTTTTTTATTTAGAGCAGAACTGAAAACGTCAGCTTGTACAGACAGTTTAATAAAGTTTCAGTAACCTGTGTGTATTCACAGTAACTGTTGAGTGTCGTGAAAGAAACTTGCAGATCAAGGCTGTGTAAATACTGAGTGTTGGTTCAACGTTCAGCATTCAAGACTGTTTAATACAGGGGTCCCCAACCTTTTTTCTGCCGTGGAGCCCTGCCGTGAACCGAGGGGTGGGAACCCCTTGTTCAATGTCATTTCCAGTACCCAAATGTAAAGGAGAACAAAATAATTGTTACTCTGGATCCGATGTAGCATGAAAAAAAACCACAATAAATCTGAGTACATCATCATCATCACCATTCTGTGCCATGTTGTAGGACGTGGGCGATCGCGGTCTTTCCATGACCATGATTGTTGTTGGCAAATTTTTCTACAGAAGTGGTTTGCCATTGCCTTCTGGGCAGTGTCTTTACAAGACGGGTGACCCCAGCCATTGTCAATACTCTTCAGAGATTGTCTGCCTGGTGTCAGTGGTCACATGACTAGGACTTGTGATCTGCACCAGCTACTCAAACGACCGTCACCACCTGCTCCCATGGTCACCTGACCCTGATCAGGTGGGGGGGGCTAAACAGGTGCTACACCTTGCCCCAGGGTGACCTGCAGGCTAGGGGAGGGAAGGAGCACCTCACACCTCCTTTGGTAGAGATGTGTCTCTACCATGACACCCAATAAGATAAATACATACAGATACATAGGTTGCTTGTATGTCCACTAAAGTGACACTAGGCACAGGAGTGTCTATATATAAGGTGATTCTGACAGAAAATGATAAAATAGTGGTTGGGGGTGTGGAGGGGTGGGTTAGTGGGTGGAGGTGTTGATCAGATTGGAGGTGTTTATGTCAGGACCTCCTCCACCGTATTGTAACAAGTAACGCCACAGTTTGTCACAGAATTCATTCAGTCATTCATGGCTTGCAGCAAAGCATCAGTGCAGGAGGAAACACAATGAGTTCTTCTCGTGCTGTTACTAACTTCATCCTTGGTCAGATTAGTAAGCTATGACCGTGTTGAGACCTACAAAACCCCTCCTAATTAGCTGTTATCTCGCGCAGGCACTGGCAGGATCTGGGCTACTTCATCGTGTACGTGACGGGACGACCAGACATGCAGAAGCAGAGGGTGGTGGCCTGGCTGGCTCAGCACAACTTCCCACACGGAATCGTCTCCTTCTGTGATGGGCTTGTTCACGACCCTCTCCGGCACAAGGCCAACTTCCTCCGCAGCCTCGTTCAGGACGTAGGCATTCCAAATTTTATCTCTGCTCTTATCTCAGAATCAGTATCAAAGTCAGGTTTAATATCACCGGCATATGTCATGAAATTTCATGTCTTTATGGCAGCAATTCAATGTAATGCATAAAAATAGAGAAAAAAATGAAATACTGTGTGAATATATTATATAGTTGAGTTAAGTAAGTGGTGCAAAAATAGAAATTAAAAAGTAGTGAGGTGGTGTTCATGGGTTCAATGTCCATTCAGAAATCGGATGACAGAGGGGAAGAAGCTGTTCCTGAATTGTGAGTGTGTGTCTTCAGGCTCCTGTACCTCCTCCCTGATGGTAGCAATGAGAACAAAGCCTGTCATGGGTGATGGGGGTCCTTATTGACGGATGCCACCTTTTTGAGGCATTGCTCATTGAAGATGTCCTGGATACTAAGAAGGCTAGTGCTCATGATGGAGCTGACTGAGTTTTCAACTCTCTGCAGCTCATTTTGATCCTGTGCAGTAGCCACCCCCCACCCCCCAACCTCTCAGTACCAGCCGGAGATGCAGCAGTTAAACTGCTGTCCATGGTACATATTTAGAAACTTGCTAATGTTTCTGGTGACAAACTCCGAATGAAATCTAGCTGCTGTCATGCCTTCTTTGTAGCTGCGTCAATATGTAGGGCCCAGGACAGATGCACAGGGATATTGACACCCAGGAACTTGAAATTGCTCACTCTCTCCACTTCTGATCCCTCTAAGAGGACTCAGCAAGTCTGATGGACAATGCCACTTACAGTATATGCTTCACTCATCTGACTTTGGGTAAATATTTTACCTCTGGCTCGCTAACGGTGCCTGCACTAATGTAGTTCTGCATCTCCTTGCAGGTGTCGGTAAAGGTGCACGCAGCCTACGGATCCACGAAGGATATTTCAGTGTATGCCTCCCTGGGCTTATCACCTTCTCAGATCTACATTGTGGGCCGCTCAGCCAAGAAGTATCAGAATCAGTGCCAGGTACAAGCCGCTTGTGTCAATACCCATCCCAAACTGGTCTTGGGGCACAAGCCCGGCTGAAGCCTTGTGGCGATTCAGGAACCGTGAAACGCCAGGGACCACACAGAACTGCTGCACCTGAGCCGAGTCCGGCACACTGAAGCAAAGGTGCTGATCGCCTGGGTTTTCCTGCATGTGGCCTGTGCCCTCTACTCCCTCCCTGTCCAACTGCAGTTACTGTCCCTGCCTCCACCACCTCTCCCGGCAGCTGGTTCCACTCTTAGTGTAAAAAAAAATGACCCTCCAGGTTCCTATTCAGTCTTCCCTCTCTCACCATAAACATGTTCCCTCGAGTTCTTTATTCCCAGTCCTGGGAACAGAGTTGTTTGCATTCACTCTTGATTTTCTACACCTCTGTGAATCACATGTCAGTCCCTCTAATCCTGGCAGCATCCTTGTAAATCTTCCTGCACACTTTCATGTTTAACTACAGTTGCTGCCATTTTGTGGCTGTTTCAGACAAGCTGGGAAACTGTCTCAGTCTTTACAGAAGGTGACGCCAAAGGCTGCTTTGGCCTGGTTCCTTTGTTTGTTTGAACTGAATGTGCTGAAAGTCTAAAATAAAGACAAGACCATTAGTCATAGGAGCAGAATAAGGCCATTCAGCCTAGCGAGTCTGTTCTGCTATCCTATCATGGCTGATATATCATCTCTCTCAACCCCTTTCTTGTCTCCACCCCATAACCTTTACATTTAATCAAGAATCTATCAACATCTGTTTTAAATATTCTCAATGACTTAGCATCCCCAGCCGTCTGCGGCAATGAATTTCACAGGCTCAGGGTTAACGAATTCCTCCTCACCTCTGTTCTAAATGGACATTCTTCTATTCTGAGGCTGTGCCCTCTGGTCCTAGACTCCCCCATTATAGGAAACATCTCCATGTCCATTGTATCGAGCACTTCCAATATTTGATTGGTTTCAGTGAGATCCCCCTACTCATTCTTCCAGACTCCAGCGAGTGCAGGCCCAGAGCCATCAAACATTCCTCATACTACATTAACATTTTAATTCCCAGAATCATTCTTGTGACCCTTCTCTGGAACTTCTCCAATGCCATCAAATCTTTTCTTAGATAGGGGCCCAAAGCTCATTATACTCCAAATGCAGTCTGACCAGTGCCTTATAAAGTCTCAGCACTGCTTCCTTATTCTTACATTCTAGTCCTCTCAAAATGAATGCTGACATCGCAATTGCCTTCCTTACCACAGACTCAACTTGCAAGTTAACCTTTGGGGAAGTTTTACACAAGGACTCCTGTCCCTTTGCACTTCAGATTTTTGAATTTTCTCTCCATTTAGAAAATAATTTACTCCTTTATTCCTTCTACCAAAGTGCATGACCATACACTTCCCGGCACTGTATTCCATCTGCCACTCTTTTGCCCATGCTCCCAATCCCTGCAGACTCCCTGCTCCTCAACACTATCTGCCCCTCCATCTATCTTCATATTGTCCACAAACTTGGCCACAAAGCCATCAATTCTGTCATGCAAATCATTCGCCTGCAACATACAGTGCCAACACCAACTCCTGTGGAATACCACTAAACCTTGGCAGCCAATCAGAAAAGGCTCCCTTTTTCCCCGTTCTCTGCCTCCTGCCGATCAACCAAGACTCTGTCCATGCTAGTATCTTTCCCGTAATACCATGGGCTGCTGTCTTGCTAAACAGCCTCATGTGCAGCACCTTGTCAAGGGCCTTCTGAAAATCCACATACACAACATCAACCGATTCTTCTTTGTCAATCCTGCTCGTTATTTCCTCAAAGAATTCCAACAGATTTGTCAGGTAAGATTTCCCCTTAAAGAAGCAACGCTGACTTTGGTTTATTTTATCCTGTGCCTCCAAGTATCTCGAAACCACATCCTTAACAGTCAACTCCAACATCTTCCCAACCACTGAGGTCAGACTAATTGGCCTATAATTTCCTTTTTTCTGCCTCTCTCCCTTCTTGAAGAGTAGAGTGATATTTGCAATTTTTCATTCCTCTGGAAACATGCCAGAAGGAACTGATTGTTGAAAGATCATTACCAATGCCTCCACAATCTCTTCAGCACCACTTTCAGAACCCTGGGGTGGTGACCATCTGGATCAGGTGACTTATTTACCTTAAGCCTTTCATTTTATTAAGAACCTTCTCCCTAGTAACAGTAAATGCTGGAAGTTCTCAGCAGGGCAGGTGGAAAGAAACAGACTTCATTTTTCTTTGACCTGAAATGTTGTCTTTGTTTCTCTCCTCACAAGTGCAGACTGTCATCTCAGTATTTCCAGCACCTGATTTGATTCGAATACTATTTGATACTATCTGTGGTATCTTTCATTGTTCCCCCAATTCTCCTGGACCAGAGATGTGGTGAACCAAAGATGGGAATGAATGGGTTAATGTATGAGGAGTGTTTGAAAGCTCTGGGCCTGCAGTTGCTGGAGTTTAGAAGAATGAGGGAGATCTCGTTGAAACCTATTGAATGTTGAAAGGCCTAGGCAGAGTGGATGTGGACAGGATTTTTTCTATGGTTGGGAATCAAGGACCAGAAAGCACAGGCTCAGAATGGAGGGACATTCCTTTAGATCAGAGATTAAGAGAACTATTTTTAGTCAGAGAGTGGTGAATCTGTGGAATTCCTTGCCACAACAGTTGTGGAGGCCAAGTCATTGGTTTTATTTAAAGCAGAGGTTAACAGATTCTTCATTAGTAAAGGTGTGAAAGATTGTGGGGTGAAGGCAGGAGATTGGGGTTGAGAGGGAAATGGATCAGCCATGGTGAAATGGTGGAGTAGACTCGATGGGCTGAATGGTCTCATTTTGTCCCTGTGTCTTATGGTCTTATGTACCTCCAGTTTTAGGAGACTCTCAGGACATAGAAAGTGCTCTGTGCAAGTGGGAGAATGGGAAAAGAAGTGACTGATTGAATATAGTGTAGGGAAGTGTATTGTCATGGATTTTGGTAGAAGGAATAACGTGTGGACTATGTTCTAAACAGGAAGAAAATTCAAAAATTAGAGGTGAAAAGGCACTTGGGAGTCTGGTTGAGGATTCCCTGAATGTTATCTTGCAGGTTGAGTCGATGGTGAGGAAGACAAATGCAATGCTAGCATTAATTTCAAGGGGACTAGAATATAAAAGCAAGGATGTAATGCTGAGGCTTTATAAGGCATTGGTCAGATCACACTTGGAGTATCATGAGCAGTTTCAGACCCCTTATCTAAGAAAAGATGTGCTGGCATTGGTGATCATCTGGAGGAGGATCACAAGAATAATTCCAGGAATAAAAGGGTTAATATATGAGGAGTGTTTGATGGCTCTGGGCCTGTACTCGTCATTTGGTTTGTATGAGCTGAATGATCTAATTCTGCACTTAAGTCTTATGGTCAAATGCAAATTTTGTTTGTGAAGTTACTCACTTTGTTTGGAAGTATGATTTCTGGGCCCTGGCTATTTAATAGGCACTCAATTAGTTTAAGACTCGGTCAAGTACGTGTTGTTGATAATTTTATGCTGTTCTAGTTTCTGACAGATGGATATGCGGCACATTTATCCCAGCTGGAGTATAACCAGCGATCCCGTCCTGCCAAAAGCAATTCCCGAATGGTGCTGCGGAAAGGTAGCTTTGGTTTGGCTGCACAGCCGGACTTCCTGCGGAAAAGGAATCAGTTACTGCGTACAATCTCCGGCCAGCAGACGACGTCCACCTCCTCGAAGCCAGAGCGGACACAGAGCCAGTCTGAAGGTGAGCGCGACCGAGACAAGGAGCGTGGTCACAGGAGCATGAGCATCACGGCAGGCTGCTGGGGCCGCACAGGCACCTCCAAACTGGAATCTGGGGTTTAATGAAGACACAGGGGGTGGCGAGGGGGCAAGAGTTGGCATCGGCTACAGAGCTGGGGGGTCAAAGCCGCAAATGACGAACGTGCTGGGGTTGTAACGTGCAGGTGAATGGTACCATGGTGCTAACACATGATATAGAAGACATGAACTTGTAATTTTTGTGAACTTTGAGCCTTAACAATTCAGTGTTGCATTTGTAGGACACTAGCTCAAATTACCCTTTGTTATAGAGAGGTAGTCCGAACTTTTAGAACCTGCTTAGTTCTGCAATCTTTTCTATTGGGATTTTGTCAAATTTAAACATAGAGACCCAGTCTTCCCATCACTGTCACTGGTGTTGTTAAAGGTACACATACTTCTCAAAAACGCCTTGAAATCCAGCAGGAAACCCGCACAGACAATAACTGTTAATTTTCAACACACACAAAACGCTGAAAGAACTCAGCAGGCCAGGCAGCTTCTATGGAAAAGAGTCAACAATCGATGTTTCGGGCTGAGACCCTTCATCAAGACTGGAAAGGAAGAGAAGTCAGAGTAAGAAGGTGGGGGAGGGGAGGAGCAACACCTTGTATTCCAGCTGGGTAGCATTCCAACCTGATGGCATGAACGTCGATTCTTTGAACTTCTGGTAATGCGCCCCCCCCCTTCACCATTCCCCATTCCCATTTCCATCTCTCACCTTATCTTCTTACCTGCCCATCACCTCCCTCTGGTGCTCCTCCCCTTTCCTTCATGGCCTTCTGTCCTCTCCTGTCAAACTCCCCCTTCTCCAGCCCTTTATCTCAACTTCCCAGCTCTTTACTTCGCCCCTCGCCCTCTCCTGGTTTCACCTGTCACTACCACCTTGTACATCTTCCTCCCCTCCTTACTCTGACTTCTCCCCTTCCTTTCCAGTCCTGATGAAGCTTCTTGGCCAGGAATGCCAATTGTTTATTCATTTCCATGGATACTGCCTGACCTGCTGAGTTCCTCCAGCATGTTGTGTTTATTACTGTGGATTTCCAGCATCTGCAGATTTCCTCATGTTTGCTTTAATTTTCATTTGGTTTGATTCTTGTAGCTTAACACTGAAAAGTTCTTCATTCACAAAGTAATCCTCTCCATAAACACAGTTAGGTATCTGAAATTGTGTTTAGAATCATCCCAGTGCAAAGATAAAGGTTAAAAGAACTTGGTTTCTTGACTCCCTAGTAATTACATAATTTAGGCATAATGCCAACAGAATGGACTATTTTTGCTGACTAAAAGGGTAAATAGAAACTTGGGGTTGTACGCAATGCAATAAATAAAATTAAAAGCTGATATTTCAGAGATGGACCGTTTCTTAAATCATGTCCTGCAAAGCAAGATGGAGGAAAATTGCACTGAGAGAATAGGTATTGGGCTTAAAGTTCACCTGGTTGTTTCGGGGCTTAAGAAGGACTTAGACCCAGGCAATTTCCTACTGAACGGAGAAACTAAACTGCCGATATTTTAAGTAGCTTTCTTTTACAGACAGTACGGTTGCCTTCGTAAAATAAGACTTTTGTACCACACAGGAACCGTATTTAACTCCTTCCCCTGAAAGCGGTCAGCGGATTAGTTTTATTGCAGGGCTGACGGGAGAAAGCTATTCAGGTATTTACCTAGCTAAAAACGGTGCTTCATTTTGTACAGAGCCAAGCGAATCCCACTGCAGGCAACAAGGACAGTCTTTCATCAAAGTGCAAAGGTGGCTTGTCTTACCAAGTGCTTCCATTGGTACAAGGAGTCTGAATGTTTAGGATTGTTGATTCATCCAGTCATTGCGATTCAGTTTACAGATTCCCCATTTGTATTATAGGGTTTGGGAAAGGGTAAAGATCATTCAAACAAAATTGCGTAATTCACAGTCGTGCAATTTGAAGAAAGGAATTAAGATGAATAATCCTTGACCGTGTTTCTCAGTGCCGGGTGTAAAATGACAGTGAATGCATCTGTTATAACAATGAAGCTTTTCACCTTATCTGTAACTGATCCTGGTTCATTCTGTTTTAAAGCTTCATTGCCATCCTTACACCCTCTCCCTCCCCAGGCACACCAGACCTGCCTGATTCCAAGTCTCTGCTCGTTTGAAAGTGCCGTCAGCAAACTTGTCAGGGGAGAGCAGAGCTTGAGGTGAAAACTGTGTCGTTATGCTTTGTCACTGCAAATAATAAAACTAATCAGAAATAATTGGGAAGATGTGTAGCTCGGGTGGTTGCTGGTTGAGTTGCGTTGTTTTCCCCAGCGTGGCAATATACTGGCAAATACTTCATCAGCGTGTGAGGAGACATCGTCAATGTGGTGTGCCTTCCAAATGCTTGGCTTTTATCTACTTTTCAGTCATTCTCCCCGTGCCCGTTTGGGTTTCCTCCAGGTGCTCCGGTTTGCCAAAGACCTACCACGGTAGGTTAATTGGTTCAGATTAGGATCACTGGGCCCCACAGCTCGAAGACCCTCCTCCACGCGGTGTCAATAAATAAATAATGGATAGGCTCGAGGTCTATGTGTTTACAGAATTGTTCACGGAAAACCACACTTCTGTGAATGCTCCTGCATGCCAAGTATTCAGCCCTTCGAGTTGAATCCTAATCCTAATCTGAACCAATTAACCTGCCGTGGTGGGTCTTCGGAGTGTGAGAGCAAACCAGAGCACCTGGAGGAAACGCAAACGATCGAGGGAGGAGTGTTCATCTCCCTTAGGAATTGAACCCGAGTGGGCTGTGCAAACCACTACACTACCATGCTGCCAAAATTCCAGACCACAGCACACAAAGCTTGCCACACAGCTGATCAGCGACCAGATTTCCTCTCCCTATCACAGAAGAGTTGATTGAGAAGTATATAAAGGCCAAGCATTCAGAGGACACGCCACAACCCGATGATGTCTCCTCATACAGTGACAAAACATTCGCAATTAAATTGCCAAACTCGGAGAACAACTCAAGCCAACCATAAAACTAACTGAAAGATAAACATGGAACTGGGAGATAACCTGTGAGCGCCTCGCTAAAGTGGGGAAAAAAAATGAAGTAGGCACATTTATCCCGGTCTCCCTGTGATTTACTTTAGTTTTGTGTGTTAGTGTTACACAAAAAACATAACGTCCCCAACTAATTATACTGAAACCCTGAACGGTTTTCATCGGCTGTAACAGCACGTGAACCCTTTTAGCTAAAATGGAATAATCTCACTTTAATTACAGTTCGTCCAAAATACTAGTGACGCTGGAAATCTGAGACAAAAACAGGAAAAGTCGGAGACGGTTATTTGGGCCAGGTAGTGATTGACGAGATGTCGAATTCGTATTTCAGGCAATTAAAACTTCTTGTTGAGGAGTTTCTCTCGCCACGGAAACCGTATGACCTGTGGAGTATTTGACACCTTCTGGTTTAATTTCACATTTAATAGCGTTTATTGTGTTCCCTTTCACTGAAAGAGGTGTTTGTTCACAAGGTAGTTCAATCAAAATGACTGCATTAAGAAAAAAATAGATTTAAGATCCAAAAATCTAACATTGAATTTGGTAAGAAAAGTCAATAATGCATCTGCTCTGTGGAAGGAGGTTGGAAATATTCTGTAATAAATATTGTTTGTAGATAGTGTAAAGCTAATAATTGTAAATGCAGATCTAAATAAGGGGAGAGATATTTATTTGTGTAGATATAAACTGCAGATGGCAAAACCTTCAGATTTATTAATATTTAAAATATAAAGTTTTGCTTTGACTGATTTAGATTATTGTACGGACCAAGAATAATGTAACTGTTCACTGCACACGTGCAATATACGACCAACCACTCTTCGTCAGTAATCATGGCATCGACAATCGAGGTAGTGGTGTGCTGGAACCAATGTGACTTTTTGGTGAGCTCAGCCATAAAGAATCTGTTCCCGCCCGTCAGCCACCTTCCCGTGGCCGTATTCACCTTAATGTGCAGAAAAATCCGAGATAGACTGATGTTAACTTCCTTCCCTTCTGCCCCTTACACTACTTAGGAAAGTGATTCCCACCCTTGCCAGATGTGGTGTGTATGTGTCCTGGTGTCACCCATCACCTGAATACAGACAAGCGTGAGCAGTTTCACTGGGATACAGGCGCTGCCACTGGATCAGCATTGTCAGTACTGTTAGCATACTCAACAAACAGGCAACACCTGCTAGTTCTCAACCATACAAATAGAGTGAACATTTTTAATACAATTCAGTGAATTAATTCCAAGTCATTGAAATTTTCCCCTTGTTATGTTGTTTACGGACAGCAGAAGGTAACTAAGAGTTAACCATTCTGACTGCACCTTGGCATGTTCTAGTGACTCTCGGTAATGAGACAGAACGTTGCCAGTATTCACTCTGTATGACTGTGTAAACCAGCAGGAGCTGTTCCGTCTGTCCCCAGGCAGTCCACGGCAGGTTTAGGGTTCCTCCTGACAACTCACCAAAGGGTCACACATAAATCCAGCCACTCCCGTCACACTGGAACACAGGGTTGTCTTGCTTGTTTATGGTTAGACAGCTTCTGCATTGAAGTATTCTCCATTCTTCCCTGTGCCAACAGCACAGGAATATTGATAACTTTGACAAACTTTTTTTATTCAGAAGTGTTTGTTATATTTTATTTATAGAAATATTACATATGGAATTGTTAAATATTGCAAATGGCAAACGTGTACAATTTGCTAGACTTGTTAATCGAGGCACACCTCAAATGAATTAAATACTGTATTAGATTTAATATACTGCCCCCCAGTTCTCTAATCCTTAGAGTTTTAGTTCACTCTGTGTGTAGAGATGTTCTGAGAGCTGTTCAGGTGTGTGTAACACTGCCACTGCGCACTTGTACAGACCACAACTACTGCTTGTTATTGTACCATCGTTATTATTGCCGGGCTGTGCATTGTGCATACTTGTACGTTAAATGGATTAAACAAAAATGGGACAGAATTACTTTCCGTTGTCATTTATTCATACTTCAGATCCTGGTACAAATTAAAATCATCATCACATTCTCTGTAATAGTCAGCCATGCCTCGAACACTGAGGTTAACTAATGACGGGGTTCCAAACATCGCCTTCCTCCAGTGCCACTCCCAATATTTTTAATTTTATTTTGATATACGGCATGGAACAGCCCATTCCAGCTGTACGACCCAGTAACCCACCGATTTAACCCTAGCCCGGTCATGGCAAACCTCTTCACTCAGAGGGTGGAACAAGCTGCCGGCACAAGTGGTGCATGCGAGCTCAATTTCAAAGCTTCAGTTTGGATAGCTACATGGATAGTAGGCATTTGGAGGGCTATGGTGTGGGTGCAGGGACTAGGCAGTTTAAATGGTTTGGCGCAGACTAGATGGACCAAAGGGCCTGTTTTTGTGCTGTACTTGTCTATAACTATGACAATTTACAATGACCAATTAACTTACTTACCAGTATGTCTTTGGACTGTGGGGGGAAACTCATGCACCCACTGGAAGGACAAAGAAACTTTCTTTGAGGATGATGGAATTGAACTCTGAACTCCTGAGCTGTGATAACATCATGCTAACAACAATGATTTTTTTTTAAACAGCAGATGCTGAATACCTAAAATTAACAGAAAATGCTGGGAATATTTGACAGGACAGGCAGTATCTGTGGAGAGAGAAACTTCAGGCTAAAGAGCTTTTATCAGAAGTGAGGAAGAGTGAATTAGTCCTGGTGATAGACGGGCCATGGGAATGTCTGTAATGGATGAAATTCCGTGGCCATCATGTGAGCGGCAAAACTGCTGTGTGTGTGACCGTCTGTCACCCATTCCTGTCCTCCGTTCGACCCACCACTCTCTCCCACCCCAGAGACAAAGCACCTTTTTTTGTAGTGCGGATGAAGGATTTTCAACCTGAGCCATAAGAACTGTCTTGGATGCTGACCAGCACATTCTGAGCATCCACAGTCAGTCTGATCGTTTGGGCCATTCAGCATCTCCTCAGAACGGCTGCTTCACGTCACGGAGGGAGCTGCAGCCTTCTGCTCTCTGAGACGGGCTTCCTTCACAACACAATGACGACGGTTTCACAGGGAACAATGGCTCCTGATGTACCACACATCAATCTCACTCCGTGTCATGAGTTTTTTTTCACTTACCCTGAGTGGTTTTAGGTGGGAGGTAGGTACTGACCAGAGATTGGAGGCATAGGACATTTCACATAAAATCCAATGAGCAGGGAATCCTTCAAGTGATGGCACCACTGCTGACAGTGCTATCTAGCCTCTCTGTGTGACTGGAGCTGCTGATCAAGGATGTGAATTGCGGCTGACATGATCTCATCAACCATCTCCGTGTGCAAGAGTGTGACCAACTCAATCTCTCATCTCAGAATAGAGGGACATCCCTTAAGAACAGAGATGGAGGAGGAATTTCTTTAGCCAGTGGGTGGTGAATCTGTGGAATTCATTGCCACAGATGGCTATGGAGGCCAAGTTATTGAGTACATTTAAAAGCAAAGTTGCTAGGTTCTTGATTAGTCAGGGTGACAAAGGTTATGGGGAGAAGGTAGGAGAATGGGGTTCAGGGGGTTAATAAATCAGCCATGATGAAATGATGGAGCAGACTTGATGGGCCAAATAGCCTAATTCTGCTCCTCCATCTTTTAGTCTCTTCCCTCACCCGCAGCTAATAGGAAAATTGGAGATCTCCCTGCTAGGTATTTAAATATAATTGTCCCACATTATCAGAGTGTCTGAACTGGACTGTTTGCACTCGTTCGAGAGGCTTTCTCACTCTCTCTGCTTACTTAAATCCACTGGGAAGCTATCAATGTGTGTCTCGCACCGGCTGATTACAGCAGAAGGTAAGAAACCAACCTTGAGTTATTCTACAGCACAAAGGACAAAATTGCAATTGCTGTACAATTTATTAAAAACTAATCAAAAGCCATTCTCAAATAAAATTCTAATTATCGGCACGAATCGATCTGAACCCTCCAGTCATCCCAAAGGTTTTCACCTCGTCACCTCTTCAGGCCCATTCTCACCTGGAAAGTGAATCCATCGCCCCTCGTCGCCTGCTACAATACAAAACACAGTATTCGTCAGTCATCCACATTCAGTTAGTGAGTGATGGCAAAATAACACTCCTCAAGTAACTATTTGTTTAGAGATACAGCATGGTAACAAGCCCTTCTGGACCAACAAGCCTGCACCAACCAGTCACACCATGTGACCAATTAACCTTTGGTCACCGACCTACAGAAAAGATGTAAATAAGGTTGAAAGAGTACAGAGAGAATTTACAAATATGTTGCCGGGTCTGGAGGACATTGAGTTATAAGGAAAGATTGAATAGGTTAGGGCTTTACTCCTTGGAGCGTAGAAGATTGAGGGGAGATTTGATAGAGGTATACAGCGTGCTAGCCATTCATTGATTCAATTTAAAATTGTACATCGTTATCATTTGACGAAGGAGAGACTTTCTAAAATCTTTTCTAATGATAGTTATTGTGATAGATGTAAAACTGAGATAGCTAAACTGACACATGTTTTGGTCTTGTTCTATGTTGGAACAGTTCTGGAAATCAGTATTTTCAACACTTTCCAAAGCACTTAAGATTAATCTACAGCCTAATAAACTAGCTGTGTTTTTTGGAATAATTCCTCAAAGTATTCATGGTATTTCTGTGTCTGACCAACATGTTATTGCATTTGTTACACTGATAGCTAGGAGGGCCATTTTGTTGAAGTGGAAGGATACATCAGCTCCCACTTCGTCACAATGGTTCTCTCAAGTGATGCTATGTCTTAGTTTGGAGAAAATTAGAAGTCGAACCTTTGAACCTTTATTTGATTTTGAGAAAAGATGGGATTCATTTGCTCGTTGTTATCATTTGAGCTAATTGATAGATTTTTTCCACGATCTAATTGTAAACTTTTTGGTATATTTTCTTTTCTTGCTGGCGGTTTGATGTTTATCTTTAGAAGCTTTTTGTATGACACATGGCTCCGGGGTTGAACACCTAATGGGATTTTTCCCCTCACTTTTTCTGTGAGCATTTTTTTGTTATCACAATTTTTTTTCAATCTTTAAGATAATGTCTTTTTTGAGACATTGTAAGTGTTGTTACTTCAATGTACTCGTGTTATTTCTTTTGTATAACAATAAAAGGATTTGAAAAGAAAGGAGGAGGTATACAGTGTTATGAGGGGTGTAGATAGGGTAAATACAAGGTTTTTTTCCACTGAGGTTGAGTGAGACTACAACCAGAGGTCATGGGTTAAGGGTGAAAGGTGAAAATTTTAAGGGGAAACTTCTTCACTCAGAGGGTGATGAGACTGTGGAACGAGCTGTCAGCACAAGTGATGTATGCGAGCTTGATTTCAATTTTTTTTAAAGAGAAGTGTGGATAGGTACATGGATGGTATGGGTATGGAGGGATATGGTCCCAGTGCAGGTCAACGGGAGTAGGTAGTTTTGGCACAGTTAAGATGGGCCAAAGGGCCTGTTTCTGTGCTGTACTGTGACTTTATAAACCCACTTACCCATATGTCTTTGGGATGTGGGAAGGAACCGGAGCAAGGTCACAGGGTCATTGGGGTCACAGGTGTGCTCAATGCTTCACATTTTGTGTACAGTAGTTTCAGTTCCCCTCACTAACTGCTGTTCCCTGGCTGTTACTACCCCCATTTTACCACGGGCATCAAATCTTTACACTTCCTTATTCGGTTTTTAGACATTATGGTTCAGCATTGGAGGGAGACTCTCCTTCCCCAATCCCCCTCTATAGAATTTCACACAGAGAGACAACGGTTTTTCTCCTTCCCTTCTTTGATGTTGCTGATGTACATCACGATGTTGAGATACCTCCCAGGATATGCAAGGGCACGTCATCACTGATGTAACCTGGGGTCATCGCGTGTTTTGGGTCTTTCAACATAAGACAGCCTCGCCCAGGAGAGCCAGCGAGGGTTGATCAGGCCCCGGCTTGTGTCTCAGCAGCACTGGTCCACAGGTCACACCTCTTGATCCATAGCCATCTGGAGGCTTGCTCAGCAGCCTCTGTGACAGTCCTGAGGGCTCTTTTCTTTGCAGCCCCCCCTCCCATAATGCCAAGGTCAGCAGCCAGGAAAACCCCTCTGTAGATTGACATCATGCCCTGTGCCCTCCACCCCACAGTGAAACTCTTTGTTTGCATCAACAACCAGTGCATCCAAAAGATACACCGGGAGGGGAGGGGGGAGCTCACGAGTGTCCACACACATCGGGGCGCCAACACAGCATGCCCACAACATACAGCAAAACATTCCTCCCCCACACACCCAGACAAGCTGCATCCGGGGCCCCCAGTCCTCAGCCCCGGACTCTAAGATTCACAATTAGCATCACTGTATTCTTCAACCTGAAATCCAAATGAATTCAACCGAAATGGAATCATTGATATGACGGTTCCCCCACAGCCTCCATCTGTTACAGAGCCACTTAGCACTGAAGCAGGCTATTTGGCCCCCAGTGGTCCATCCGAACCAAGATTCCATCAAAGCCATAATTGTTCTTGGCAAATCATTCTATACAAGTCATTTACCGTTGCCTTCTTCTGGGCAGTGTCTTTACAAGACGGGTGACCCCAGCCATTGTCAATACTCTTCAGAGATTGTCTGCCTGGTGTCAGTGGTCACATGACCAGGACTTGTGATCTGCACCAGCTACTCAAACGACCGTCACCACCTGCTCCCATGGTCACCTGACCCTGATCAGGTGGGGGGGGGCCTAAGCAGGTGCTACACCTTGCCCCAGGGTGACCTGCAGTCTAGTGGAAGGAAGGAGCACCTTAGTTAATCTACTGCCTATTAAATCTTTCCATCTTTCCCCTCTCACCTTAAATCTCTGCCTTCAATCATTCCCCAATCCAGCACAAAGACTGTCTGCATTCACCCCAAAAAATGTCCCTCCTGAGTTTATACACCTTGATAAGACCAAAACAGGAGCAAAATTAGGCCATTTGGACCAGAGTCTGGTCTGCCATTTCATCATGGCTGATCCAGCTTTCCTTCCAGCCACAATCTCCTGCCTTCTCCCCATATCCCTTCATGCCCTGACCAATCAATTATCTATCAACTTCTGCCTTAAATAAACATACAGATTTGGCCTCCCCAGCCGCCCGTGCAAAGAATTTCACCAATTCACCACTCTTTGGCTAAAGAAATTCCTCCTCATCTCCATTCTAAAAGGACACCCCTCTATTCCGAAGCTGTGTCCTCTGGTCCGAGCTTTCCACCACCATAGGAGACAGATTCTCCACATCCGCTCTACCAAGGACGTTCAACATTGAGTTTCAATGAGGTCTCCCCACATTCTTCTGAATTCCAGTGAATACAGGCCCAGAGCCATCAAACGCTCTTCATATGACAAGCCATTCAATCCTGGAATCATTTTTGTGAACTTCCTTTGAACCCTCTCCAGTTTCAGCACATCCTTTCTAAGATAAGGGGCCCAAAACTGCTCACAATACTCCAATTGAGGCTTTACCAGTGTTTTATAAAGTCTCAACATTATATCCTTGCTTTTATATTTTAGTCGTCTTGAAATGAATACTAACATCGCATTTCCCTTCTTCACCACACACTCGACCTGCAAATTAACCTTTAGGGAATCCTGCACCAGGATTCTCAAGTCCCTCTGCCCCTCAGTTTTTTGTATTTGGTCTCCATTTAGAACATATTCAATCCTTTCATTTCTTCTACCAAAGTGCATGACCATATACTTCTCAACACGGTATTCCATCTGCCATTTCTTTGCCCATTCTGCTAATCTGTCTTAAGACCTTCTGTAGCCTCTCTACTTCCTCAATGCTACCTGCCCCTCCACCTATCTTCATATTGTCTGCAAACTTTGCAACAAAGCCATCAATTCCATCATCCAAATCACTGACACAGAATGTAAGAGGGAACTGGTCCCAACACAGACCCCTGTGGAACTCCAACAGTCACTGACAGCCAGTCAGAAAAGGCTTTATTCCTACTCTTTGCCTCTTGCCATCAGCCACTGCTTTATCCATGCTAGAATCTTTCCTGTAATACCACGGGCTCATAGCTTCATGTGTGGCACCTTGTCAAAGGCCTTCTGAAAATCCAAGTACACGATATCAATCAACATCAATTCCAACAGATTTGTCAGGCAAGATTTTCCCTTGCTGATTACGGCCTATTCTATCATGTGCCCGAGGCCCTCATCCTTAATAATTGACTCCAACATCTTCCCAACCACTAACTGGCCTGCAGCTTCCTTTCTTCTGCCTCTCTCCCAGCTTGAAAATTTGAATGACATTTTCCAGTCTTCGAGAACCATTATAAAATTTAGCGATTCTTGAAAGATCATCACTAATACCTCCACAATCTCTTCAGCCACCTCTTTCAGAACTCTGGGGTGTACACCATCTGGTCCAGGTGACTTATCTAACTTCAGACCTTTCAGTTTCCCAAGAATCTTCTCTCTAGTTATGATAACTTCATACACTTAATGCCTCCTGACCCTTGAAACTTCCACCATACTGCTAATGTCTTCCACAGTGAAGACTGACACAAAATACTAATTCAGTTCATCTGCCAGTTCCTCGTCCCCCATTACTACCTTTCCAACATCGTTCACCAGCAGTCCGATATCCACTTTTGCCCCTCTTTTACACTTCATGTATCTGAAGAAACTTTTGGTATCTTCTTTAATATTATTGGCTAGATTACTTTCTTATTCCATTTTTACCTTCTTAATGACATTTTTAGTTCCCTTCTGTGGGTATTTAAAAGCTTCCCAATCCTCTAACTTAAAACGAATTTTTGCTCTATTATATGCCCTCTCTTTGGCTTTTACGTAGACTTTGACTTCTCTTGTCAGCCATGGTTGTGTCATCTTTCCTTTAGAATAGTTCTTCCTCTTTGGGATGTATATATCCTGTGCCTTCCGAATTGCTTCCAGAAATTCCAGCCACTGCTGCTCTGCCATCATCCCTGCCAGTGTTCTTTTCCTATCAGTTCTGGCCAACTCCTCTCTCATGCCTCTTATTCCCTTTACTCTCCGCTCCCAGAGTAGAGGACTCAGCCTTACCACCAAGCTGAAGGTCTACTGTGCAGTGGTCCTTACCACCCTCCTTTACGCCAGCGAGACCTGGACTGTCTACAGCAGACACGCCAAACAGCTCAACCACTTTCACCTGAGCTGTCTCCGCAGACTCCTCCACATCAGGTGGCAGGACAAAGTCCCCGACACGAAAATCCTGGAACGAGCTGGGCTCTGCAGCGTCTACACCCTCCTGCTGAAAGCCCAAGCCAGGTGGGCTGGACATGTGGTCAGAATGCCAGACAGTCGATTGCCTAAGCAGCTGCTGTACGGAGAACTGTGTCAGGGCAAGCGCTCAGTCAGGGGGCAGAAGAAACGTTACAAAGACTGCCTCAAAGCGTCCCTCAAAGGCCTGGGTGTTGACATCAACATGTGGGAGACACTTGCCCTCGACCGTCCAGCTTGGCGCAGCAAGATCACCACAGGAGCCCGTGCAGCTGAAGTCAGGCGCATCATCGAGGCGCAACGAAAGCGTGCTGTGCGCAAGGCCCAAGCAGCATCCACTGCCACGACAGCACCCACCCACTTGTGTCCCACATGTGGGCGAGCCTTCAGAGCCCGGACTGGCCTCATCAGTCACCTCCGGACCCACAGCCACCAATCTCCCATTTGACTTTGAAGCCATGGTCATCTTCGACTACGAAGGATGAACAACAGCAACAACAACATTCCCTTTACTCCACTGTAAAACTGATACATCTGACTTTAGCTTCTCCATCTCAAATTTCATGGTGAATTTGATCATATTATGATCGCTTTCTCCTAAGGGTTCTTTTACCTTAAGGTCTCTAATCAATTCTGGTTCATTGCACATCATCCAATTCAGACTGGCTGATCCCCTCAACCACGAGCTGCTCTAAAGGGATTTTAGAAATTCCCTCTCCTGGCATCCAGCACCAACTGGATTTGCCAAATCCACCTGCATATTGGAGTTCCCCATGACTATTGTAACATTGCCCTTTTGGCATGCATTTTCTACCTCCCATTGTAATTAATACTGTTTGGGGTCTATATACAATTCCCATCAAGGTCTTTTTACCCTTGCAGTACCTTAGCTCTATCAACAAAAATTCAGCATTCGATTTCATTTTTTACCAACAGATCAACATCCCCTCTGCCTCTTGTCTGATCTTTGGATACAATGTTTATCCTTGGACATTAAGCTCCCAGCTATAATCTTCTTTCAGTCATGATTCAGTGATGCCTACAACATTATGCATGCCAATCTGTAACTGTGCTACAAGTTCATCTTCCTTATTCCATATACTGTGCACGTTCAGATAAACACCTTCAGTCCTGTATTCACACTTTCAATTCTGTCCACCTTTTATGTTGCACTCACCCTGTTGACTGCAATTTTTCCCTTCCAACAGCCTCTCCCCACTACACATTCCCTTTGTTTGTAAACCAGCTGCCTCATCTTTAGCACTATTATTTGCCTTTCCTACAACAACACTTGAAATATTTGCAGCTCAGGACACTAATCACTCCATGCTCAACCTTTTCATTCCTAACTTTGTCTGAGGTCATACCAACATCTGCCTCCACAACCACTCCACTAACTGTTCTGGCACTCTGGTTCCCATCCCCCTTCAACTCTTGTTTAAACCCCACCGTGCAGCATTTACAAACCTGCCCATTAGGATATCCGTCCCCTTCCAGTCCAGGTGCAAACTGTCCCTTCCATACAGGTCCCACCTTCCCTGGAAGAGAGCCCAATGATCTAAAAATCTTCAGCCCTCCCTCCTGCACCAACTCCTTAGCCACATACTAAACTATATAATCTCCCCTAGTCCTAGCCTCACTAGCATGTGGCACAAGTAGCAATCCTGAGATCACAACCCTGGAGGTCCTGCACAGTAACTTAGCACCAACTCCCTGAACTCCCTGTGTAGAACCTCATCACTCTACCTGCCCATGTCATTGGTATCTACATGGACCACAATTTCTGACTGTTCACCCTCCCACTTCAGAATGCTGAGGACTCGATCCGAGATATCCCAGACCCTGGCTTCCCTGCCCCCCTGTCTTCCCGCATCCTGCAAGAGGAGCATTCAACTCTCTTGCCTGGCATCTCTACTGTCCTAGCTGAGCAGATATAAAGATGGGAAGAAACAGCTTTTCTCTTCTTTGCCTTCTCCGACTAAAGCCTCTCTTTGTTGAAGCCTCAGGATCACATTTGGTCGCAGCTCAAAGCTCTCCCTCTCTGTAGCAACCTGCTGCCGCCTTTTGTAGTCAGGCAGTGGACCTGATTGAAGTCTTCTCCTCTCAAAACTTCCCATGTCCCGAGAAAGACTCTTTCCATCCAACAGCCTCTTACACAGTCAGGGACTGAAGAAGGTGAACACTGTTGACTGCAGAACCTAACTGTCCTCTTGGTTTGGGCAACAAGAGATTTTTATTTACATTCTTCACCAATCTGTGCCCAGAATTACAACAACAATCTTAGAATAAGCTGAGCTGAATAAAGGCCAGTTCTTTGGTAGAGTCACAGTGACTTCATCAAAATCTCCTCAGTATAATCAAAGTTGAATTTTTTTTACCTTATTAATTTCTTTGTGTCTCTCAAAGCTAACAATTTCTTCCAGAACTTCACCATCACCTTTAATCAGCCTGCAACATAACATGAAAATTAGTTACCAAGTTTTGCCATTTTTAATTTCAATCCAAAAGTACAAAATCAGAATTTGGACAAATAGTATCGAGCTATGGAAATCAGGTGCCTAGGTGGCCTCGACTGTGAGTCAGGCTTGCCTGTCACACTGACAGTGTGTGAATTCACCCCAATCCTTGACCTCTTTAGAAACATGAACCTCCTCTTGTCAACACTGACAGCAGCTTCTCCACAGAAGCAAAACCCCAAACCCAACCACAACCCTCCAACTACAAACCTCAAATCTAAACCTCCAGCCACAACACTCAAGACAAACCCCAAATCCAAACCTCCAACCACAAACCCCAACACTGACCCCCAAATCCCAACCTCAAACCCCTAACACAAACTCCAAATTTCCTATCACAAACCCCAACCCTTGACCCGATCCCAAACCCCAACTCCCAAATCCCAAAACCCATAAAATCCCAACTCCAATCTCTCACCCACAAACCCCAACCTTCAAACCTAAACCACAAAGCCCCCACTCCAAACCTCAAACCAAACCCTACAAACCCCAAACCCAGATCCCAAGCATAAACCCCAAACTCCAGACTGAATACCCCAACTCTCCACTACCCCTTACCTTCTCCAACCCTCCCCACGCCTCATCCTCACAGTTACAGTTGCATCTGCATCTCGATCCCATCCCTAAACCTAGACCCCACCACCCCCTTCCCCACCTCTAACCTCAATGATCCCGATCCCTGAAATTCTCCTGCAACCCTCCTGCCTGGGT